>NC_034591.1:150579600-150629246 GCF_900095145.1 Mus pahari
GAATAAACCCTTTCCTCCCCAACTTGCTTCTTGGTCATGATGTTTGTGCAGGAATAGAAACCCTGACTAAGACATTCATGGTATACAAGAACCACAGAAAAGTCAATGGAACCAGGGACAAGATATGCCCTATGACATCCTGGTCTCACTTCCCTTCTTCCTGAAACCAGACCCTGCATCCTAAAAGCACATCAGCTGACTAACCAATGAATTAATCTATTGATGAGAATAAAGTCAAAATCCTCTCTGTTCTTTACTGGCTTGCCTCCCCTGGCTTGCTTAGCCTGCTCTCTTATAGACAATTTGTATCCCAACTCCCACAGTAAGAAACTTGATCTTTATTATCATAATCCCTATATCACCCATTGTCTTCAACCTGGACCACACAGAAAGAAGTTTCAGAAATCTCAGTCTAACCTACCCAGATGAACAGTCAAATCAATCACAGCTCAGCAGCTCTCTGTAGTGCTGTTTTAAACCAACATAGATAATACAGATGCACAGATCCTAACTTTATTATTTAGTAAATACCAATAAATGTGTATGACTAGGTAACCCATAATTCTGGTTTTTTTTGTCTGTATGTATCTCCATCTCTCTGATCTATTTATATATCCCTACATTATCCCAGAAACTTACTTTTTTCTTTTATCCACTGAGAAGAAACTATTTTCCTGATTTTATTTCATTGCAGATCAGTTTTTCCTCCACTAATACTTGTCTATGGGATAATACAGATGCATCCTTGTGTCCTTTTTATCCCAAGCTATTTCCTTTCTTGTATTTTTCTTCTCTACAGGTGTCAACATTCAGGAATCCAAGTTTCATCTGAGATTCTTCTTTCATTAATCAACAGGTTCAATTGATTTTATGCCCTAAAACTATCCTGTAGGTTTTGTTCTTGACTCTCCATCTTCTCTAACCTTTCTAGCTGTCACCTGGATAGTGACAATATTCTTATTGTGGTCCCTGCCCATCTCAAATCCTTCAAAGGCATTCTTCACAATGCTGCCATGGCAACCCTAACCAGAGCACAAATCTTATCAGATTCTTGGAGCTAACACCCATGACTCCTAGTGTTTGACACATGGCCTTTCTTGATCTGACACTTCATTCCCACTCCACTGTCCTCTCAAGTAACTGATAACCAATCATCCTCATTTCCTTTTCACCTACTTTTGGCTTAGAATGAATTCCTATCACTGTGTGAAAAATAATCTTCCTAATCCATTGTCAAATGCTACCTCATCTGTGATTCCTCCTAGCATCCTTCTTGGGAGACAGAAGGACTCAAACATTGGTACCACATCTTGCTTGCTTACTCTTTTCTTGTGGTGTAAGTCACACTGTGAGTACTTACTGCTTTTCCTCTCTCTCTCTCTCTCTCTCTCTCTCTCTCTCTCTGTGGGTGTGTATGTGTGTATTTGTATACATGTTCTCTACAATTTCCTGAGGGCAGAAATCCTTCTCTTTTCTTCCTCTTACGTGCTGTGGGTCTTGGCTATAGAGTATGAGTGATTATTGAATATACTGTTTTATGGTTGTTGAAATAGCATGTTTAAAGTAAGTCAAATTCTGCTCTTATGCAATATTTATAAACTGGAAATTCTAGCTTTATAAAATTAAAGTGACTGACTGATAAAGGAGATCTGAAGGATGCTTATGAGCCTTTTATGTGCTTTTTTATTAGCTTTGAGCATCTCCTAATTCATTAATAATGAGGAAAAGCAAGAATGCTGGCAAGTTTTATCTCAAATCTTTATTAAAACAGAGTATTTTTTTCCAAAAATAGTTTCCATGTAGAGCAGTATTGAAGTTTGTCCATAAAATCAGCACTTAGAAAATGATTTGGGTCTTGACCTAGTCCATGAATACGTAATGCTGCAGCTGCTGGACTTTGGGAGCCTACCCAGCATTCCCCTGTGTTTTCCTGTTAAGGGGGATGATTCACATTACAGGTAAAAACAAGTATATCATCGTGTCTCAGTGTGTACAAGGCAGTTCAGCAGATTTCATCTTAATCAGCACCCCCTCTGTGCCGCCCATTTTTTGGTTAATGACATCATCATCCTGCCACCGGCCCCAAAGCCTTCATGTTCATTTTATCTCTCCCTCTCCCTCCCTGCTAACACCCAGTCCATCGTCCTTCCATCTCTCATCAGCCTCCTCCTCTGCTCCCAGTGCAGCTACCTTAATTCGAGTGCTTATTTCCTCTCGTTTGGACTGCAGCAATAACCGCCCAAGCAGTCTCTCTTTGCCTGGCTCAGATCAGTCTACCTGAAGTATAGCTCTCATCATGTCCTAACCCGGCCCATATCCTTCCAGCTCTTCTTTTCCCCATAAAATCAAGCTCACATCCACTCAAGGTGTGACTTCTGCAACATCATTTCTCATTACTCTGTTCGTGTTCCCGAAGTTTCCACCAAATCAAACCAGTTGTTCTCTATTCACTTGTGCATTCATTGTATTTATTGAAGCACTGGGTGAGGCTTTGAGGATACTGAAATAAAAAAAAAAAAAAACATTTCTGATCTCAAGCAGTTCCCAGATCCTCCCCCTTTCTGTTCAGAACTTTTAACTTTTCCGGTCCCATAGCCTTGGGATGATATTTCCCTCATCCCCACTATCATTGCCATCCATTCACAAGTCAGTACATCCCTGTCCCCCATTAAAATACCACCTTCTTTGGGAATCTTTTTTCCTTCCCTGCCTCTTTCTTTAAGGCTAAAAGAAATCAAAGCCTCTTTGCAAAGGTTACAACAAGTCACCAGCCTTCTTGTATGACTGTGTTTCCTCTATTGAGAGCTCTGTGTTCCTGTGAGACAGCAGTGTGCTGTCTTCACCCATCCATCCCCAACCCATTTCATACAACACTGTACAAATCCCAATTATTCAATTAAATTTACTTCTGGTCAAATCTTCCAGCAATACACCATATTAAGACTTAGAAGTCGAAAATAGCCCCCTCCTCAATCTCTCTCTCTCTCTCTCTCTCTCTCTCTCTCTCTCTCTCTGTGTGTGTGTGTGTGTGTGTGTGTGTGTGTGTGTGTGTGTGTGTGCTGGGTATGATGCCCAATGCTGCCATGGGCTGGAGAAGTTGATACAAAGGGCTGGCTTGAAAGTCTCTTGACTTTCTGGTCCAGTCACTGTGTGTTTCTGCCTGCAGAAACACTCTGGTCTGGATTCGCACTGAAGAGCGGGAACTCCTAAAAGGGAAAGGGCTGCGAAAAGAAATATGGAGGCCTTGGCAAGGACCCTGATCAAGGCTCGACTTTTATTGATCGGACTTGCTTAAGTACAAGGAAGGATCTTGAGTCTTTTCAAGTTGCTGCGGCGGTCCGAGCGATGGTGGGCAGTCCTAGGGCACTGCATTCTGGGAGATCTGGGTAGCAACTCTGGTATGCCTGTGCGCCTGTGGAGGGGGAGTGGTTAGTGGAGGTGGGAGACCCCAACAAGTCACCATGGTAGTTTGGTTCCTTAGTGATCTAGATTATATAGAATCTACTCTGCGTTCTCCTGGAGGCATACACTTTATCTTCTGAGTCTGTCAGTTCCACAGTTGATTGACAAGGGCAAAGCTGCTGAGCAGCACAACTTCACAGATGCTCTAGTTTCCCAAGCAAGAGATAAGGGCAGCTGACTGGGAAGCCAGAGCCAGAGGCTCTGATGCCAAGGATGTGCCAGGACCTGATTGACACAATGTGGGGACCAACTTGTAGGAAATAAGGAGCTGGGATAGGTCTAAGCTAAGTCCAGAGCTTCCCACGAAAGGGAAGCTTCACCAGTTCCCTTACCAGCTCTGTCTGGATAGAAAACATTTCACATCCTTTGCCACTGCTGTATTCATGCAACATCTGTGAACATACCATCTATTTCCTTTGTAACTGAGAATCACAGTAACTCCAACACACTGGCTGTTTGCACTGTGCTGTCACTAGCCAAACCCAACACACTCCTTACTGACTATCTCAGTGCTGAGTCTGCAGAAGCATTTGTCTTCAAAGCCCCTCATAAGCCTCATCATCAGTCTTCTTCCTTAGGTACCACACTCAAAAATACATCACTTCTTTCTCCAGCTTTACCACTCTCTTTATTCTGATCTGTCTTACAAAGATTTTTTTTGGTAACAGTGTCTCCTTCAATATCCCTATAAGATTTTTCCAAATTGCCCCATTTGATTTGTTTGTGACCCCAAAGTCAAGCCAAGTTCACAGGGCCCAGTCGTTCTTATGCACCTGATACATGCTTGCCAAATGGATATCTGAATGAAATATCACTCAGTGCTGCTCAGTGGGGTCAATGTGTCTCTCGACGGGCTTTCTGATACTTGAAAGGGGAGTAGTGCTCATAGAAATATCCTCACGTGCTCATCAGCACTGGCCATCGCACCCCACAAGCACAATGTGTTCCTTAGGTCTGAGACCCAATCCTGGGAATCTTTTGTTTTTGTTGTTCTCCTAACTCCCTCATCTTATCCTTCCTCTGACATTTTGGGGGACACTTGTTTCCCATCAATAATTTCTTCAGACTTGGTAACCAGTCTGTGCACATGTGTTGTGTAGTTTTGTTCTGAATGATACTGAGGGAAGACCCCAGGATGAACACCAACAAGGTAGGCAGCGTTTCCTTTTTTCTACTTTCCAACCGTTGCTTTTGATCTGTGTATTTTCCCAGGAGCCCAGACCTTTTGGTATTTTCCAATATGAGTCCTTCAGACTGTACTTCTAACAGCTGACAGGGGTCTAATGTGCAGTTAGCTCATATCAACAAAAACATAAGTATCTCCTCTTCCTCTCTCCCTTTCCTATTCTTTCTATCCTTCCTTGTGTGTGTGTGTGTGTGTGAGAGAGAGAGAGAGCGAGAGAGCGAGAGAGCGAGAGAGCGAGAGAGAGAGAGAGCGAGAGAGAGAGAGAGAGAGAGAGAGAGAGAGAGAGAGAGAGAGAGAGAGAGAGAGAGAGAGGAAATCTTACTTTTGGTCAGGCTGCTGTCACACATACTAAGTAGCCCAGGATAGCCTTGAACTCATAGAAGCCCTCCTGTGTCAGCCCCTGGAGTACTGTAATTATAGGTATGCACCAGTACACTCAGCTTATAAATCTATCAGGAGAAAGATTACTTTACAAGATTCTTGTGTCTGTTGCACATGCCTGAATGTACAGAGATTACATAACAAGAATTGTTCAGTTTTCCCCACCAAGCCCCAACTCTGGGCAGCTTTGTGAGTCATAGGCATCAGAGTATAACAGTGTGGTTTATAATTAAAACATCTTCACTGGAATGTTATCTATAATAACCTATAACTGGAAACTGTGCTCAACAATGAGGTATGGTTGAGTAAATGATGAAATACTGCACAATTGTTAAAATAGTAATTACAGTATCCACAGAGTAACGTACAAATCAGTTTTGGTAGAGTAGAAACTGATAAACAAGAAAACATAAAACACTCCAAAACTACAACTATAATTATTTGTATGAATTATGATAAGCCAATTAATTATGGAGGTAGAAATTTGAGTGATTTTATTCTGCACCTTGAAGCTTGCATCTACAACATCACTTGAAAACAAAAGTTAGATCCCCAGGAGGAGAGGTGTCTGCCCGGGAGCGCTCTCACTGCCTGAGCTGGTAAGGGAACCATCTTTGCTCCTGTGCACACAGGCTCTGGTCATTGCCAGGGAGAGGGCCCCATTTCTGGCTCCAGACATCTAGGCACCATCCCCGCCAGAGGAGAGGTGTCCGCCCAGGAGCACTCTCACTGCCTGAGCTGGTAAGGGAGCCATCTTTGCTCCAGTTTGCCCAGGCTCCAGTCTTCACTGGTGAGAGTGTGGACTACAGAAGCTACACAGCTTTGGGACAGACAGAAGCAATCTAGCTTCTGGAACAGACCCTGTATCGGGCTCCAGACATCTGGGCACCTTCCCCGTCAGAGAAAATGTGGCCACCCGGGAGAGAGACATATTGTGTCCAGGGTTCTTCAAAGTCTAGCCTGTACAGGTGAGTGTGCAAACTGCAGAGGTGACACATCTTCTGGGACAGGCCCCATTTTTGGCCTACATCTTCAGCCAGGAGGCAGATCTGAATGCCAGGCCTCTGTGCATGTTCCCTGCAAGAGGAGAGTTTGTCTGCGGAGAGTACTCTGACCACTGAGATCAGGAGAGAGCTGGACACCCAGGACTGCTGACAGAGGCTCACAGAATCACAGGAGGAACAAGCTCCAACCAGAGACATCTATAACAACTAATGCCAGAGATTACCAGATGGCGAAAGGCAAACGTAGGAATCTTACTAACAGAAACCAATACCACTCACCATCATCAGAACCCAGCATTCCCACCACAGCCAGTCCTGGATACCCCAACATACCCGAAAAACAAGACTCAGATTTAAAAGCATACCTCATTATGCTGGTAGAGGACATTAAGAAGGACATTAATAACTCACTTAAAGAAATAGAGGAGAACGCTGCTAAAGAGGTAGAAGTTCTTAAAGAAATATAGGAGAACACAACCAAACAGGTGATGGAATTGAACAAAACCATCTAAGATCTAAAAAGGGAAGTAGAAGCAATAAAGAAAACCCAAAGTGAGACAACTCTGGAGATAGAAACCCTAGGAAACAAATCAGGAACCATAGATGTGAGCATCAGCAACAGAATACAAGAAATGGAAGAGAGAATCTCAGGTGCAGAAGATTCCATAGAGAACAGGGGCACAACAATCAAAGAAAATGCAAAATGCAAAAAGATCCTAACTCAAAACATCCAGGAAATCCAGGACCAAACCTACGGAAATTAGGAGTAGATAAGAATGAAAATGTTCAACTTAAAGGGCCAGCAACTATCTTCAACAAAATTATAGAAGAAAACTTCCCAAACCTAAAGAAAGAAATGCCCATGAACATACAAGATGCCTACAGAACTCCAAATAGACTGGACCAGAAAAGAAATTCCCCCGGACACATAATAATCAGAACAACAAATGCACTAAATAAAGATAGATATTAAAAGTAGCAAGGGAAAAGGGTCAATAACATATAAAGTCAGGCCTATTAGAATTACACCAGACTTCTCACCAGAGACTATGAAAGCCAGAAGATCCTGGACAGATGTTATGCAGACCCTAAGAGAACACAAATGCCAGCCCAGGCTACTATGTACTACTAAATGTGCTACATTTACACAATGGAGTACTACTCAGTTATTAAAAACAATGAATTTATGAAATTCTTGGCCAAATGGATGTATCTGGGGGATATCATTCTNAGTGAGGTAACCCAATCACAAAAGAAGTCACTAGATATGCACTCACTGATAAGTGGATATTAGTCCAGAAATTTAGAATACCCAAGATACAATTTTCAAAACACAAGAAAACCAAAAAGAAGGAAGACCAACGTGTGGATACTTCATTCCTCCTTAGAATAGGGAACAAAATACCCATAAAAGGAGCTGCAGAGACAAAGTTTGGAGCTAAGACGAAAGGATGGACTATCCAGAGACTACCCCACCCAGGAATCCATTCCATCATCAGCCACCAAACCCAGATACTATTGCACATGCCAGAAAGATTCTGCTGATGGGACCCGGATATAGTGACCTCTTGTGAGGCTATGCCAGTACCTGACAAACACAGAAGTGGATGCTCACAGTCAGCTATTGGATGGAACACAGGGCCCCCAAAGGAGGAGCTAGAGAAAGTACCCAAGGAGCTGAAGGGGTCTGCAACCCTATAGGTGGAACAAAAATATGAACTAACCGGTACCCCCTGAGTTTGTGTCTCTAGCTGCATATGTAGCAGAAGATGGCGTACTCAGCCATCGTTGGGAAGAGAGGCCCCTTGGTCTTGCAAACTTTATATGACCCATAGAAGGGAACGCCAGGGCCAAGAAGTCGGAGTGAGTGGGCAGGGGAGCAGGGNGGGGGGAGGGTATAGGGGACATTCGGGATAGCACTTGAAATATAAATGAAGAAAATACCTAATAAAATAATTTTAAAAAGCTTACATGGCATGGTATATAGGAGAAAAAAGTTATTGACTATGAGATGCAAATTGTAGAAGAAACATTAAAATAAAATTTAATAGTGAAGTTATATATGGTTGCCCTCATTTAATATATTTTATATAAATATTAATGGTAAAATTAAATTACAGTTTCTAATAAATAATAATATATACATATTCATGGTTAATATATATTAAACTTTATACAACTGAAAAAAGCAAACAAAAGTTAGATATCTGTGAATATAGTATGCAAATATGTAAGCCAAGGCTGGGGTGTAGCTCAGTGATAGAGCATTTGCCCTAGCATGCATATGACCTCAAGTTATACCCCTAGCATTGCAGAAAACAAGAACAAAAAGTAACTTTTGCATACTTTGAGGGTCTTTAGGAATGAGAAGGCCAGTTGGAAAAGATGGGAATGTGAAGTATCTCTCATCAGTGCAAATATCCCCTGTGTTATATACTGCAGATCTTTCTAACTGAGTTTGGATGACAGTGGTCATGTGTTAATAATCAAGGAAACTGAGTCCTGAAAATCAGTATAGAACCCACAAATTACTAACCATGGGGTCATACTAATAGCATGTGAGCTACCATGAGCCTGGAGATCTCAGTGAAGAGCCAGGCCCACTTGGGGAAGTGCTGATTCCTGACTTTGGGGCATGCAAAAGCACAGTAAAAGGAACAGTGGACAGAAATATTGGAAGGCTGGATTCTGTTCCCAGCCTGGCATTAAAGACCCATGACATTTTAGGAAAGCCACTTAAACTAAATAGGTAATTTCCTCCCTCCAGCTGGCCAGCCAACCCTCTTCAGCAAGAACACACTGAGATCTTGCTGGGTGGCAGCATGGAGCTCGGCCCTGGACCTCCCTGCTGTCTGCTGGAGCTTGCTCCCAGGGGCGGTGGGAGGATAAAGTGAAATAATGTATGTTGGAGGCTGTGTGGAACTGCTGCACTAAATAAATATGAGCTATTATTAAGAAGCACAGAAGCATAGCTGGTCTGGAGAGCGCCACAATGCTAACAGCTGATTCAGATTGAACCAAAGTGGAGACAATCGGCCACTAACAAAGCCAGGGGAAGACAAAGCCCTCATTGAAGTGGGCTGCAGCTGACTTTTCCAATCTTGCCAGCTGGACACATTCAGGTTTTCACAGGAAGTGGCCTGGACCCCCATCGGCCATCAGAGTCCTGGTCACTCTGCCTGGGACAGACTATTTTGCCTGTGCACCTGCCTGTTGCAGTCACCTGACCCACAAGGACTGTTCACTAAATGCTTATTAATCTGAAGGCTTTATATACGTTTTAACAGTTTTGATTTTGTGTGCTTGTATTCATCTTAGATAATAGAGAAAAATTTCCCTTGTCTAAAGCAGCATTTATTTATTTGTATGGGTACATGTGTCATGTGTGTCCTATGACATGCATGGAGACGTCAGAGGACAACTTGTGGGAGTTGGTTGTCTCCTTCTACCCTGTAGGTTCTAGAGATGAAATTCAGGTTGTCAAAACTCAGGGACAGGTGACCTTACCTATTTAGCCTTCTGATTGCTCCAGAAATTCCATGTCTTTTTTTTTTTTAAGTTGATGTTTTGAAAATCAAATTTTATTAAAGATAATATCTACTTTACTAAATCAGCATAATCACTAACAACAATCTATAAACATTTGACCTTAAACACACACACACACACACACACACACACGTATATATTGTCAGTTGCAGATATTTGCACCCAACCAATGGACAGAAGCAGCTGACCCCTGTTGAATTAGGGAAGGCTGAAAGAAGCTGAGGAGAAGGGTGATCCTGTAGGAGGACCAGCAGTCTCAATTAATCTGGACCCCCAAGATCTCTCAAACACTGGACCCCCAACCAGGCAGCATACACCAGCTGATATGAAGCTCCCAACACACACACAGTAGAGGACTGCTGGGTCTGTGTTCATTCAGAGATGATGCACCTAACCCTCAAGAGACTGGAGGCCACAGGGAGTTTAGAGGTCAGCTGGGAAGGGGAGTGGGGACATACATGTGGAGACAAGGGTTTGGGGAGGAGGTGTGGGATGTGGAAGCATTGGAGGGTGGATGGGGTGGGGGTAGAATATTGAGTGTAAACAAATAAATTAATTAAAATTAAAAAAAGAGAAATGAAGACAAAAAGAAGTAAGGGCGGGTACTTTCTTGTTCAATAGAAATATGGACACGAATTCTTCTTCAAGTTGACTACTTATCGTTTTTTACAAAGACATAAAATCCCGCTTTGTTTTGATGTAGAATCTTGCTATGCTGCTCTGACTGGAACTTGCTGTGTGGACCAGGCTGTCCCTAAGCTTGTGTTGCCCTACTCTCTCTGCCTCCCAAATGCTACAGACCTACAAAACCACACTTGGCCAAATACTCTTTGATAAGTGTGGTTTTTACATTGACTTTGCTCTTTTGTCGAATATGGCTTACTGTCTTATTTGGTCACAAACATGATGCACTACCTTAGAAGCTTGTGAATAGACTGGAGAAAGGAGACAAAGATTGGGGAGAAACAAGTAGAAAGGCTAATAGAGAGTCTGTCCATGCTGTCGAGGCTCTGCTGCCTCTGCGTCTTCTCATCCTGTGACTATGACAAGTGGGGCAAAGGGAGATGAAGATGGAACCTAAGTCAAACCCTTGGTCCCTCCTTCCCTAAGACACACAGCTGGAAAGATCCTTCACAGCTAATGAACTTTAATTTAATGAACCAATACCCACCATTTCAGTTCTTTACTGCTTACAGTCATTGACATTCTCCCTGCAAACCCACATCTGCATTGGTTATGTCTTCCGTCACTCATGCCATCGCCATAGCTACCATCACCAGTACCAAACAACAAAGCTTACGGTGTAGCGGGGAAGAATGATATGCCTGTAATTCAAAGGAATAAAATAGACTATGAAGCACCTTTTTGCACATGGCCCTGTGGCAACTCTCAGAAGTGGTACTAGAGAGAAGATAGTGCTGTGACAAATTCTACTCAGCTCTGAGCAGTCATCAGATGGAGGTCTCCTGGGAACTGTCAATCCAAGGAAGAATGCTGTGTTTGCAGAATGGGAAATGAGTGGTTTACATAATGTCTTACAAGGAGGTGGTAGTGAAGGTGTCTGTTTCCCTTTGCAAAACCCATCAGTGCTGACTTCTCTCATCCTAATGAAAGACTCCTGTCACAAAGGGCCTCCAGCCTCAGCAAGCTATGCTTTATATCAGAAACTGGTGTCTGATGCTACATATACTAACAGCCTTGTCATGCCAACTCCAACCCCTCAACACAGAAACTGGGACATCTTGGGCTAGGGAGAAAGTGCATTAACATCAATACCTGGACTTAATATATATAAAACAAATTCTGTGTTCATGGATCCACCCTTCAGTTATACTAATAGTCATTAAACTATTTTGTAGAGTCAAATGAAGTTGATCACTCTCTGAAGCACATAGACCATGTTCCCACTGCCTCTACACCTTAGCTTGTTTCTTATCTATTGTCGGAAATACTGCTCCTTTGAATCTCCAAATATCTAAATACTAACTCTTATGAGTGGTATTATATACCTCCCGATACACTGTAGCCCTAACTCCCAGTACCTGTGAATGTGACTTTACTTAAAATTGTGTATTCAGAAATTATCATCTTAAGTTAAGGATACAAAGATATTATTAAGGTGTATCCTAATACAGTATGACCTGTGTCATCATTAAATAAATAAATAAATAAATAAAGACTCAGAAAGTCATAAACTGAAGGAGACAGTAGAAAGACACAGGAGAATAGACCTTTAAAAGCCAAGGAAAGCCTAGGGTTAGCAGAGGTTAAGAGTGAAAAACAGGAAAGATTTGTAAGACCTTATGAGAAACCATTTCTGCTAATGGCTTCATTTCAGACACAGAGTATCCAAAACTGTGTAGAACTCTGTTATATAAACTCCAGGAACCAATAGAATAATCAACTCTCAACATCCTACTACTTCCCGGAGAGGATCTTCTCTGAGTGAAGCCCAGAATTTAATAAGCATTAAACTATAATTATTCATCCACTGGATTACTGTTGGATTCCTCCATGATAGGTACTGAAGCCTCCATTAAAATACCAGTGTGACATGACTTCAACTGTGAGACTCTTTTAACCTTTGTACATGCCAAGCTGGGTCTATGTAATCTATGGATGCCTGGATTGATTCAAAATGACAAGTTACAGGAAAGGGGGCAGGCTTCATGGAATAGGTAGTAAGTTGTAGGCTAGTAGAGTGACTTTCATAGAAGTTTTCTCCTTGACAACCAGAAGAACCCTTATAATCATCTGTATTGTTTCTACTTATAAAAGCATCTAGGTGGCCTTGGAGATCACACCAGAGGCTCACTGTGGAGTCCTCGGATCCTGGGGACAGGCATGAAGACACAACTGAGGAAGTCCCAGGTCCCATCCCTGTTTTGCTGCCCTTTCTAGATAGTCTTCTTTAATGCTTGTATGGGATTTGCCGAAGCGAAGGCAAGGGACCCAGGCGTACGGCAGTGAGCAGCTGCAGAGTATGTCCTCACGTGTTTCCTGCAATAAAAGCTCTCATTAGTGTCTGGGCTGGCAGGGACGGTGACAAAAGAAGGTGGCTGGCCCTCATTTTAATCTAGACCTGAAGTGCAGTGATGCCTCTCACCAGGATTTGAGACGCTTCAACAGTGTTTTCTGGTCCTTTTTCTATCACTGTATGTTGTCATTCTCTTGTCCTCCAAACACCCATGACCTTAATAGGCCCTCATATGGCCTGTTGATTACGTAAAGAGGAAATGATCTTCCCACAACGTCGGGGAGTTCACTTGATGTATCTACTTGCCCTTTCTCCTACTCCATTTATCTCTCTCATTTACTCAGCTATCCATCCATGTCAGAATTTAGTCAGTGCTCATGAGCTGATTATACTTTAAGTCCAAGAATTTTGCTGGCATCTGATTGGGTCTTGGCAAACATTGCTGACGTTGCGTATGGCTATGACCTGATCTTTAGCGCATCTTTAGAAACCTAGGATTCCACAGGACCATGTACACTTGCAATCCAAGGAGAGAAGTACCAGGCTCCTGCAGATGATCAAGAGGCAGAAACAATTGACTGCCTGAGGAAGGAGGCAGGCAGAAGGAAAGAGGAGTCTGTCCCCTGTGTCAGCTTTTCACTAGCAATGGTGCCCACCACAGAGCAAGTCCACGTCCTGGACTCCAATATTAATACACCAAGAAGTGTAGTATTAGAATGTTAGTGATGACTCCTGTAGCTGTCACTGGCATGAAGATAGGCCATAGTTGGTCTTTCAAACAAGCCTGCCACTTGACCCATGAAACCATCCTGGTAACCCCAAGAGCAGTCAATGTCTCCTACTGACATTTAACATAGGTAGCACCTATGTCACCATGTCTTATGTTTTAGTAATACGTCGGTCACAATCTTTAGGTTTAAGAGCCCAAGGATAGGAAACAGCCAGTTTAAGTATTCTGTCTCTCTGTCTCTGTCTCTATCTGTCTGTGTATGTGTGTTTGTTTGTTTGTGCATATGCATGCACACTCATAGGTATGCATGTGCTCATGGGTGTGTATATGGGTGGGCAGGCTTGCATGGCAGGTGCTCTTACCTGCTGAGGCACCTCACTGGTACCAGTTCTTAGTGCTGTCATTATAAACACAAACAGGGTCGCGTTTGTCTAATGGGGGTCAGAAAGTCAGCCAGGAGATGTCTCCTTGCCTATGTTCTTAACAAGTGCCGGGCATCGAGCTGTACTTTGATCAATACTTTAAACAGAAGTGTCAACAGCTCTAATAAGTTCCACTTGTATTCCTGACTTCTATTTCTTTCCAGTCTCCAGCTTGCTAATGCGGCTTACTGATCATATCTGTGGGTCTGTGATCATCTCATCAAGGGACATCTCATCAATCGTATCATCTCAGTAAGTTGTCCCCTCAGCAAGGGGTACATAAGATGTCCCCTAAAGGTGGGGGAAGATGCCTCAGTTTACTCCTGACATCTGTGGTTAAGGTAATTTACTGAGTCCTGCTTCTTGCTTTCTCAAATCTTTGCTTCCCAATTTCTTACTTAAGCCCTTCCTTCTGCTCTGGCTGGATGTCCATGACTTCTATCTCCATACCCGAGTTTTGACCCTGACTCTACTTTGACTGTCAGTTCCTACATATCCTTGAATCCATCGTTCATGCCTACAAAGCTCAGTAGCTATGCCTAGGATTTCTAGTGCCCGTGCCTGGGGTATCAGCTATTTATTACTGTTGGGTGGGGGATTGATTTTTGCCTCATCGTTTCAAGAGTTCTGGCCTACAGTCACTGGACTTGCTGTTGAGCACAACTGCCTAGCCTTGTGGCGGTAAGGAAACAGAGCACATCTTTGTGCCATGGCTTCCTCCTTCTTTTTTTATTTCTGTGGATCTTCAAGCTATTGAATGCTGCTGCCCTCATTCAGGATGCTTGTGGAAAGCCTTCTGGGGTACCTTTTGGTAGGAGTCTGACATTGTCCAAGGACTAGGAAATGGGCTTCAGGCAGGAATCTGACATTAGGGCATAATAAGGAAGTAAGTTTCAGCAAGAATCNAACTTTAGGCTGTAATAGGGAAGTAAGGTAAGGCAAGAATTTTAGTCTCAGGATGGAACAGAAGAACTAGGCTTCAGGCAAGATTTTGGGCTTGGACGAGGAAGTGGGCTCAAGTATTTCGGTCATTATGACAAGTCCTTTTTAACAACTGTCACGGGAGTAATCACTTGCGGCTTTGTTAGTTCCTTATTGTACTGCTTCCCCAAAATACATGCATGTAATTAAAATGGTATAAAAAGTGGATTGGAAAATAAAAATTTGCCTTCAGTCTCAGAATTGACTGGGATCATGCTACAATTCTGTCTAACTGTCCTTTTTCTTTTTAATCCTCACTCCTACACTGGAGAACCTGTTGACTGACTGAGCAGGCTTGGCTAGATGCATCTTTGACTTTTAGTTAATTCTCTCTGTGAATTCCCTCACAGATATTCCCAGGAATGTGCTGAGAGACCAAGCTGAGTCCATGACAGGCTGCAAACTGACAGTTTGGGAGACTAAGCCTAAATCTCTATTTTCCAGAACTGGAGAAGTCCAAAACAAGTCAATTCCAGGGAAACCACCCTCATGGACTGCCAGTCAGGAAGCTGCCCCACCACCTAGCCTGAACCAACCTCATGGGGACCCAATCAGGAGCTGTAGAAGCTGCTCTACCACATAGTTTGAGCCTAGTATAGTTAGTCAGCAAAAGTCACCCACTGTTATAACAGCCAGAAGCTGGAAAGAACCCAGATGTCCCTCAATAGAGGAATGGATACAGAAAATGTGGTACATTTACACAATGGAGTACTACTCAGCTATTAAAAACAATGAATTTATAAAATTCTTGGCCAAATGGATGTATCTGGAGGATATCATCCTTAGTGAAGTAACCCAATCACAAAAGAAGTCACTAGATATGCACTCACTGATAAGTGGATATTAGTCCAGAAATTTAGAATACCTAAGATACAATTTGCAAAACACAAGAAAACCAAGAAGAAGGAAGACCAACATGTGGATACTTCATTCCTCCTTAGAATAGGGAACAAAATACCCATGAAAGGAGTTACAGAGACAAAGTTTGGAGCTAAGAGGAAAGGATGGACTATCCAGAGACTACCCCACACGGGGATCCATCCCATCATCAGCCACCAAACCCAGACACTATTGCACATGCCAGCAAGATGTTGCTGAAGGGACCCTGATATAGCGGTCTCTTGTGAGGCTATGCCAGTGCCTGGCAAATGCAGAAGTGGATGCTCACAATCAGCTATTGGATGGAACACAGGGCCCCCCCCAATGGAGGAGCTAGAGAAAGTACCCAAGGAGCTGAAGGGGTCTGTAACCCTATAGGTGGAACAACAATAGGAACTAGCCAGTACCCCCAGAGTTCATCTCTCTAGCTGCATATGTAGCAGAAGATGGTCTCTTTGGCCATCATTGGGAAGAGAGGCCCCTTGGTCTTACAAACTTTATATGACCCAGCATAGGGGAATGCCAGGGCCAAGAAGTGGGAGTGGGTGGGTAGGGAAGCAGGGGCAGGGGAGGGTATAGGGAACTTTCAGGATAGCATTTGAAATGTAAATAAAGAAAATATCTAATAAAAAAAAGTTAAAAAGAAAAAGTCACCCACTACTACTCTAACAGGCTTTAAATTGACCCTGCAAAATCTACACCTCTGTCTTCCATCCTGAAGTGTGGTGGACCCCTGCATGCAGGTTCTCTGCAGAATAAACACTCTTTGTTCTTGCATATTATTTGAGTCTAGGGTATCATTCTTTGCAAATTATAGACCCTTACAGTGCCTTCATTACTAGCATAGGTGTTTCTCAGTCTGATCAAGGTTGAAACCAAGACCAACCACCACAATAATGTGTCTCCCCTTGAGCCAGAGAAAAAGAAAAACTTGTTAGAATGGATGAGAATTTAAGTGAACTCACTGTTTAAACACTAAGCATAATGTCTTGCCAGAAAAGAATTACAATATTCAATAAGTATACATCAAGATAAAGTAGAATCTCTTGTTCTAAGTTCTTTATACAATATGCAATGAGAAAAAGGCCACCGAGTGGATCTAAACGTACAGAAATAGAGTATATGTGGCTTGGTTTGGATGGTTTGAAGGATAACTATTAAAAGAATACACAAAATGCACAACTTCCTGGCACATAGTGTGGTGGTTTGAATGGGAATGGTCCCTATAGGCTCCCATGCTTGAATGTTTGGTCCTAAGTTAGTAGAACTGTTTGGGAAGGACTAGGATGTGGGTGGAACCTTGTGGGAGAGGCTATGGCCTTCTTAGAAGAGGCATGTCACCAAGGGCAGGCTTTGAGGTTCCATTTCAGGCCTGGTGGCTACCTCTGCATGCTTCCTGTTGCCTTTAGATCAGCATATAAAACTTTCAGCTTTTGCTCCAGCACTATGCTTATCTTGTTTTCTGCCATGATGACCATTGACTAACCCTCTAAAATTGTAAGAATGCCTCCAATTCATTGCTTGCTAAGCAACACCTTGGCATTGGTGTCTCTTCACAGCAGTAGAACTGTGACTAAGACAGAAAACAAGCATAACAAAAGATATCAATATTTTAAGAAAGTGTTTGAAAGTAAATGATCCAGGGTAGGTGCCGAAAGGACGTTAGGAGCACTGCCTTCTCTTCTAGAGGGTCTGAGTTCAATTCCCAGCACCCACATAGTTGCTCACGACCATCTTTAACTGTAACTCCATGGTATCTAATGCCCTCTTCTGGTGTACAACTGTACATTTAGACAAAACACCTATATACACACAGTACGTAAATACATAAACCTTTAAAGGATAAAAGGTCCAGGGTAAGTGCAAACGTAATTAAGATAGTAAGTAAGATTTTAACTGGTAATTACTACTTACTACTACAAAATTTAAGTAGAGTAAAGTTTTCAGAAATAAAACTGGGGAAGAATACCCAGCTGGAAAATGCCTGTTATGAATCCTACGGACTTAAGTTTGCATTCCTAGGACCCATGTAGAAGCCAGGTGTGGTCGCGTGAGTTTGTATCACTATCATCGGGGAGAATTACTGGGAGAAGAATGATTCACTGAACTCACCAGCCAGATATTTTAGCCACATAGTAAACTCTGGATTTAGTGAGTACCAGGTCTCCAGAGATAAGCTACCATGCTCATGCACAGGTAAACACACCTGCACACCATGTGAACACACACATATACAGACACAGACACACACATGCACACACACACACACACACACTCCAGAGAAAAGGTGATATATATATATATATATATATATATATATATATATATATATATATATATATATATATATATATATATATATATATATGTTCACATATAGTACATAACATATATGAATGACGTGCAACAATGCATATTATCATATTCATTTACTCTTGCATCTTAACTATTACAGACATCATTCCTATGCATGTTATTTTTAAAAGACTTGTATGAAATGTAAGGTTGCAAAAAAGAAAAAGGCAAAAAGATATAAAAGGCATCACAGAAAAATGTTAATCCACAGATCTTAGGGTGAAGCATTAATATCAAACAAAATAGATGAAAACATTCTAAACATAGTATAGATTTATTAAGGGAAATGCTCCAATTAGTAAAAAAAAACACAATTTGATACAAATACACATAAACTCCAAAGTTTTGGATATATAAAATAAATACTGACAGTTATAAGAGATAAAATAAAAATGGGAAATATTTTAATGTACCTCTCTTTACCACAGATACATTTCTAATAAAAATATGATTTTATCATAGGAAACTTAAATCTAATTACAACTTTGACTTAAGGGGTAGATATAGTGTTGTGCCAAATAATGCTAGAAAACCCATTCCTTTGGGGCACATACAAGATTTACAAGATTTAATCACTTCTGGACTTTGAGTCAGTTTCAACCAATTTTAATAGATTGAAATCAAATCAAGAACATTCTTCAATAAAAATGCAATTAAGCCCAGAAATAAAAAGCAAAACTTAATTAGTATATACCCATATGATTAGATTTATACACACTTCTTAGTAATCAAAACATGTGCCTCACGCCCTGTGCCCCGCCCCCAAGCTTGTGTTGCTTAGAACATATTGTGAACTAAGCTATGGTGACAATACAAAGCATGCCTCAACTTTAGGAATTACAAAATGGGAAAATATGTAGATGAGAAGACCTGATAAGACAGAAGACCAACTAGTGGCACAGAAAGTGCACAAAATAAAAAAGGTGGTTAAACAAAGTAAAAATTGTATCTTTAAAATATGAATAAAATTTTGATTCCTTAAAGCTATGAATAAGAGGGGAGAGAGACAACTCAATGGTTAAGAGCATCTGGCCGCTCTTCCACAGGACCTGGGTTCCAATCCTAGTACCCACATGGCGGCTCACACATGTCTTAACTCCAGATTTAAGGGATCTCATGTCCTCTTCTGGCCTCCTCAGGCAACCATGTGGTGCATATATACATATGTATATATGCAGGCAAAACAGTAATACATGTAAAATAAAAACAGAAAGTTAAAAATACTTGTGAATAATATTTTATCTCTTAAAATATAAATAAAGTTGGCAGATTAGTGAGGTAAATAGAAATATGTAAGTACTGTCAGGAATGAATAAATAGAATAAATAGATATAACAGAAAAACTATAAGTATTGAAATATAATAGAACTTATGGAAAGCACAAGGCAATATGTTTGAAAATTAATATTGACTGTATACATTCTTAGGGAAACTGTAACTTACCCAAACCATTTAATACGAAAATAAGATTCATAACTTTTTCTTTCACATTTAAAAAGATATTTCCTATCCAGAACTTTTGTCCCCAATGGTTTTACAAGTAGATTCTATAAACATTCAAGAGTGAAATAGTTCCAATTTACATACATCCCTCAGACAATAGCTCAAAAATGCTCATCATCCATTATGCTTTATGAAGCTGTGCAGAATCTTGATCCTACCACTTAACACATGCAAAATAAGAAAGGGATATTAAAGACCAGTCTCTTTCATGATCACGACTAATTTCGGATTTAATTGGGGAAAAAGATCATGTATAATACTCCTGAAACTGAACTAGACTGAAGAGTTCTTCCTATGGGGATGGGAGCCCATAGGAAGCAATCTCACCACAGACATCACAGCACATGCCGGATGTTGAAAACTGCAAATTTGGAACCAGACAGAATTCCCACTGCTGCTGCTCCATCCTGGAGTCCCTTGGCAGCTCAATAAAACAATGAAAAGGCCTAAAGGTGTAAGAATGGGAATGTAGGGAGTGAAATTCTCACTATCACGGAGGACATAATTATGGGAGGAAAATCCAGAGGAATCCTTAGAGAAGTTATTATAATTAATAAGTTTGACATGGGTGGGATACTCACATTCAATACTTACTGAGCTTAAATCATATAATTGGGCATCAGACTAAAAACAAACCAAAAAAAAACTATCATTTACACTGTTACGTGGCTCAATGACGTCATTGGGAGCAGGTCTGAAATAATACCTTTGTTCTAGGTTTCTGCTATGAACATGAAACATCTCAGACACTAAACTAGAAAAGCAAACAAGAAGATCTGGGGCCAAGGTTATGAATGCGGAGAGTCCATCAATTTCTCTGCAGAGATGTCACTCGGCTTATGAATGCCAGGCAAACCCAAACAGAACTTCAGGAATCTGAAATTTTCTTTAATTCAGCAGGCTGAGCTAAATAATTTATCACTTGTTACATTTATTTATTTGTCTAACATGTGGATGCGTGCACATGTGTGAGCATGGAGGTCACAGAATAACTTGGGTGAGTCGGTTCTCTCCTCTCACCATGAGATCCTGGGATCAAACTCAGGCTGTCAGGCTTGGCAGCAAACACCTCTAGTCACTGGGCTGTCTCCCTGCCTTTGATTTAAACATTTTTATTAATATATAAAGTGTGAGAATAGCGCACATTGGCTGAGGCCTCAGGCTTAGATCTCAAGCATTAAAAAATCAAAAGACAATCTGTTCAACAAACTCCTAGGGCAACGAGGTGTTCGTACGGAGGAAATGAAGTTGAGTATTGACTTCACACCATATGATAAAGGTCTATTTAATCAGTTGTTTAAAGATAATAAGTGTGCAGAAAACCTAAAAAGAAAATATGGGTAGTATATAATCATCAGCAGGCTGTATGACATAACTGAGAGAAGCCCTGCAATTGGAAAGGGCAGCTAACTCTATGGGTAAAATGTTTACACTGATGTTGTAAAACATGAATACTTGGGATCGGGATGTAGTTTAGTGATAAAGTCCCTGCTTAGCATGTTCAAAGCACTGAATTCAATCTCTAGTAGTAAAATTTAAAAAATTACATTCGTTTCTTTTTGTTTGTTTGTTTGTTTTTTGTTTTTTTTTTTGAGACAGGGTTTCTCCGTGTAGCCCTGGCTGTCCTGGAACTCACTCTGTAGACCAGGCTGTCCTAGAATGCAGAAATCCGCCTGCCTCTGTCTCCCAAGTGCTGGGGGATTAAAGGCGTGCGCCACCACTGCCTGGCCCATTCATTTCTTTAAAATTAAAATTGACGATCAATCAATGGAACATGACCACAGTAGATTCTGTACATGCCCAGTGGGCACATGGGTTCCCTTAGCGAATATTCTCTTCGTGTATTAGTTGGTAGCCATGTAGGAGTTCTTTTTTGTTTATTTGTCAAATTTCACATTGTGTTTTATGTACTTTTTTTTGTATGTATGTTCATGCTTCACACTTCTTCAAAGCATTGGGGAAAGGATCAAATTATTGTCTCTTTATGAATACTTCCACTGCTGAAAGCCAGGGAAGACCATGACCCACAGACGTTGATGAATAGCTCAGCCACGTTTTCTTTTGAGAAATACATAGGAAATAACTCCATAGAAGTCCATCTGGGAACCAAGAATAGTCAGTCTGTGTAAGCCGTGGAGAGAGGATGACTGGAACAGCTCGATATTCTAGCTTCTCTAGCAAGCATCACTGGCTCAGAAGACTCGTTTAACTACATATACAGACACCCATCAATGTACTTGGTACCCTATAGGGAATCCAATGCCTCATAAGGACTTCAGAGAGTTGACTTCTCAGTAGAAAGGATGAAAGAGTAAGTCATTGACCTCAGAGTGGTGCCGGTTAGTCTAAGACTGTGGTCATCTTGCAGGAAGAAGTGACATGATACACTACGGCTGTCTTGGAGGACGATTATCAAGCAGAAGCAGAACACTGCACAGACAGCCCCGAAGGGTTTGAGGTGTTCTGCAGTGCATATGTAGGCTTGGGCTTATAAACTTGAGTGCATGAGTCACATCCATCTCTAGCATGTTGCAACTGTGGGTTAGTCAAATAAAATCTAGAAGGGCTTTGCAATTCTCAGGTTCCTTGGACATATTTCTGGGAGACATATGGCTTAGGTAGTTAAATGGACACATTTTTACTGGAGGTCAAGAGGCTATAGAATTGTCAAACAAAGAAGGCCAAATGTTACAGAAGTAAGATAAAAACATGTCTGTTAGGGGTGGGGTGGGAATGTGACTCAATTAGTAGAGTGTCTAAAATGCACAACATCCCGGGTTCTATGCACAGCACTGTATGCAGTGGTAGTGCACATCTATTATCCCAGCATTCAGAAAGCAGAAGCAGAAGGATCAGAAGTTTAAAGTCATTCTTGCCCAAATTTCTCATTTGAGTCCTCTGCCCCACCTCCATACATGTGACACTTCTCAAAAAATAAGGAAACAAAAAGAGTTATTTTGGTAGAATCCACAAAATATGAAGGTCATGGCAGCACTTTGCTTATCACACACGCCATTAGCAGGACATCTCTGTGGTGGACTGCTAATCCGTGGTCTGAAATGGATTAGAAAGATTGCTTCCTGTTAACTTCACTGTGTGGACTGGATTTAGTTCCTAAGGTGTAGATTTTTCCCCCCTTTGGTAGACCTGCTGACATTCTTGGCTGATGGGGTTTTATACGTTTCTTTTGGTACAGTTGTCACCCGTATAGCAATGTCAAAAATAATCCTGCAAGATTCGTCCAAGGGAAAAGGGCCTCTGGAAGACTTTTGGCTTACCTGGGAATGGGAGCAGAGGTGGAAGGGAAAGAGTTGAATAATCTAACAGGAGGTTGAAACACTTGGATAAATGTCTGCATTGTTTCCATGACAACCCATCTGAGCCAGCTTGGGCAAGCTGTTGGCCCTCTCTGAGATTCGCCTTTCTCAGCCGTGGCATGAGGAGGATCCCCTGTCTCTGCCTCTGTGATTACAGGATGGAACGGTTTGAATGGCTGGGAAAGGTTCAGGATGGAAAACCTTCTCTCAGACAGAGGAATCTGTCTTGGTTACCGCTTCACCCTTTTGTGCAATCTATTTGGAAGGTCTATTGTCGGGCAGAGAGATTATTAGAATTTAATTATTTAGCATTGTTTTTGGGTATCTTGGAAGATAGCTCCATATTCTGTCTGCTAAATAGCAAAGTGAGACAATGGTGTCTCCTTGTGGTTTGACACTTAGCTTTTTAACCTAATAGTCTGTTTACTTAAATACTTCAGAGCCTCACAGCATTTCAAAAGAACATTTTTAAAAATTGGTTATATATATATATATATATATATATATATATATATATATGTGTGTGTGTGTGTGTGTGTGTGTGTGTGTGTGTGTGTATACACATGAGTAAACAGAGCCACAATCACTTGGTTTTCTGGGCTGCTGGCTGTTATTGATTGAATTCTACATGTACAGGCAGAAAGAACAAATGAACACCAGCAGGAAAACAAGCATTTAGCATGAGACAAAAATAGGAATTATTTTTAAAACTGGTAATCAGTACTGGGCCTTGGTGGCTAATTTTACACACACAATTTCACACCCATGTGCATGTTGGGTATGGACAAGGACTGTCCCCAGGAAGGCTTTTGTCATTCTCAAACTCTGGGCCAGTTGAAGATCCCTTCAGCCTGTCCTTGTCAGGTAAGTGGCTCCTTGCAGCTTCAGAAACTGGAATCCAGGAGGCTCCCCCTGACTGTGTCTACAAGATTTCCCCCACCCCTTTTCTTTTGTTCTCCTACAACCCCTCTGACTGTGGTTCAAGGGGGCATTTGATTAAAATGTTATTTTTAGCAAAACACAAAATTTCCTACATTAAAATGCAAGAACCCAAGAGGGTGGCTTAGGCTTGTAACTGTGACTCTTTGTGACTCTCTGTTGGCCACTGGTGCCCAACAAAATCTGAGCAAGAAAGAGAGGAAAAAAAAAAAAGTGCAGGCCAAAGACATGTTTTTCAGCTTGGATAAAAGATGCTGGAAGCCTGGGCTCCAAATCACTGTCTTCCCAGGTGGTTGACAGCAACCACAGCTACCACTACTGGAAAACTGTGGCTTGAGGGACATATTTCAGATGGGACAATTGAGACAGACTGTGGCCCAGGTGTTAGCCTCTGGGCAGGCTTTGTGTCAGGAGTGGCAGTGAAATGCCTGTCTGAACAGGCCTGTGTCTTCAGTGCCATGACTCAGCATACTGCCCAGAACTTTGGATATCATCTCTGCTCTGAGGAGGCCTTGGGTCTTCCTTCCTCATGGCCTTTTAGTTTGTTGCTGGGTGGTAAACATGGCACCAGTATCTCATTTGCCTCTGCGACAAACCTCATGCCACTACTACGTACTTGCTGAGAGAGACATTATCCCATTTTGCAGATACCCAGAAAATGTTTTTGTCTGTTTGCTTTGAGTCCTTTCTGACTAATTTTGACTGATAAAGTATTAATCTGTGTAATAGAGATCAAGTGTAGATGGCATTGGTTCATTTCTAGTTTTTAAAAATGTGTGTTAGGATGTTTATGTGGGTGTGTATGTTTAGATGTGTGAGGGTGCACACATGTTTGTGGGTGTGTGTGTAGGTGTGCAAGCCTGATTGTGAAGGCCAGAAAGCAACCTCTAGAATGTTATCCACCTCTGAATGAACCTCTGAGTGGATTTATTGCAATTCCTGAGTCTCATGGTGGTAGCAAGAAAACTAATATATATTTTTAAGTCAAATAAAAGTAGTGAGAAGTCCCATAGTTTATAATTGGGATAGCAATATAACCAGGCATGAGTGCCCAGTCACGACATGCTGCCTGTCTCCAGAGCCATCCCTTGCTCATATGTTGAGTATAGGCCACACAGGAAATAGCTTGATGGCTCAGGCTGAAAAATGGAACTAATAAAAAGTTACCCTAATTCATAAATAAAAGTAAACTGGTGCTAAGCTCTGTACACACTGTTCCTTAGGATCTCCAAGCCCCCCCCCCCAAATGATTAACACAGTTATAAAGAATCACTAATATGTTTACAAATGCTTAGAGATTGAGAATTGATTTTTAAAAATTCATTGATGCTTTCAATTTTTTTTTCCTCTCTCCAAACTAGAAGGAACACCAATGGAACAAGGATTGGAAGAGGATAATATACCCCAGAAAGCTTGACTTTTAGAGTCAGAAAGACATGGCCTTGAGTTCTACTCCAAATATTTATTATCTGAACCATCATTCATTGAAGTGACACACCTGGCCCTGTTATTTGCTCTAATCCATTAAGCTCATGGTTTCAATTTCCTCGCCAATAAAATACAGATTAAAGGCTAAGCTCCCAAGTCTAGGATTGTGTTCTATGAATAGCAGATTGTTAAGACTATCGTTTAATCACCTAATATAATTGCCTTTGGCAGTGCTTACTGCCTCTGTTTGCTAATCTAGGCCCAGTTCTGAAAGCTTCTAGCCTCTACACAGTCTTTTCCAGGCCTAGAATGTTTTCAACTTCTAAGATTTGCTGCTAAATAACCTTACCACTTCGTAATTCTTTCTGATCTCTGGATGGCTGGTCAATGCAGCTGTTCTGCCTCAAATTTCTCACCAAGCTGACTGATTCAATCTTCCTTCTCTCAACTTCTGACTGAATTGTTCTTCTTGGCTTCAAACTAACTCTGGCAATCTGTTCTAGGCTTCTGGCTCCTTTTCACTCTCTGGTTTATTCTGTCTTCACCCGTGTCTAGCTTCTTCTATCTTTGCAACCTGTCTCTCTACAACTGTTCAAGTAAAACTTCCTCTCTTCATTTTTTTGCACTGCCCCTTAAGTAGCTTCCCTTTCCTGTCTCTTCTTGTGAGAGTTGAGCCTATCCTATTCTATCAAATCTTTCTCTGAGTCATCATGTTGTCTGCCACTCAACCAGACATCACTTTCAAACATGGGTGCTCCCATTGACAAACTAACTTTACCTTCATTGTTTAGGATTAAAGGTGTGTTAAGGGAGTGTTAGTATTCTAGCCAGAGGGATTAAAGCTGTGTGCGAAAGGTGAGCCACATACCATAATTAGAAGCAGGGTTTTTTTAGTAAACCACATAATCTTGAGCTCACAGTGTGATCAAATATCCTGCAACAGTATATGTGCAGCGAGACCAAGCTCTCCTCCTCCATCAATAGATAAGGAAAATTAACTAATCATGGCTGTGGAAGAAACTTGAGTATATGGTAGGAAGAAAGATAAGGCTGTGCCTGTTTATAAGGAGGGAATCAGCTAGTGTTAGAGATGGGTTATGGCAGAACTAAGATGGCCTGGAATTTCAGGAGAGGGTTTATTAAAGATTTGGAAGCATGTTGGAGATGCTAACATGCTGCTGTGTGGGTTGTCCATAAGCAGACAAGAAGGTAGGATATAATGCAAGGAATCTCAAGTCAAATTTCATTTTGGTCACTACTTGGCTTTGGGGAATGGGTGGGATATGTACATATGTATCCACCCATCCTTTCACTGATTCATTCACTAAGGATATGTTCATTTACCTATCTCTGATCCATGGCACCTTCTTAGCACTGGAGATGCAATAAAACAATTAGAAGACTGGAGAAATAAATATGAGTAGAACATTCTAAGTCATTATTAGAAATAGGAAAATGGTGATTAAATACCCTTGGGATGCCCCTGGGGAATACATTTTGAATTTGCCACTCAATGGCTATACATCTTAGAGAAGAGGAAAAGCCCTGTCCTTTATGCCCCTCTGTTCTCTTTTTCATTGATTTGAGATTTAGTTGAAATGATGCACTGAAGTGTCCGTGAGGTCAGTTTTATGTGATACAAATGTAAATTTCTTTTAATTGTCAATTAATCTATCATACGTATACTATCACAGCAGGTCAGATCCTCTTCATAACTTTACCATCAGTCTTCTTTTTCTTTTTTGAAACACAGGACCATTGTGAAGGTCAGGCTTGCCCACAACTCAGTACAGAGCTCTTGTTGCCTTGAAGTTCACATTGTCGTTCAGGCTAGCCTCAAACTCACAGAAATCCTCATACCTCAGCCTCTCATGAGCCACTATACCTACTAGTTCTAACTTTCTTGATATAGCTTCTTTGTGATCTTTATCCTTTAGCTCTTTCTGTCCATGTGGTAGTGTCTCTTGCTTGCTTGCATCCTAGGGCAGGTTAATAAAAACCAACCCTGCCTCTGGGAAGGGGAAGAATGCTCATTAATGAAGGCTTTAGAAAGGAGAGATGAGCTTAATAGAGAGGCCACAGTAGAACACTGTGGGAGTGGGGATGGGGGCAGAGCACAGAAGGAGAGCAAAGGCAGATATAAAACCAAGAAGAGAAGTCATTGAAAGTAAGAGGGGGGAAGAAGGACAGATGGACTCAGCCCTCCAGCTTGTGGGAAAAGGAGAAGGTGCTTCACTATTCATACAGCTTATCTTCTTGATCCGCAATGTTTTTTTGGATGTCTGAATAGAGAGCAGTGTGTGTGTGTGTGTGTGTGTGTGTGTGTGTGTGTGTGTTGGTAACAGTCATCTATTTATAGGTTCTAAATTATATGCCATGAAAGCCTCTCTGAGGCAAGATGTGTTATTTGGCTGCCAGAAGGAGAAGCTAAAGGGAAAAGAAGCTTCTCCATTTCTTTCTTCCCTTTCATCACCCTCTCCCATCCACCGGGTTCTACGGTTAGTAACAACCACCTACTCTAGGGTTTACAATGAAACTCTATTGAAGGAGAAAAGAGAACTCTGACTCCAGGAAGGTGTGTCTCCACAGTGACCCCAAACCTATCATCTTTCAATTACGTGGAGAAAGCTAAGACCTTTCCTAGGTCCCCTGTATTACAGAGAGGATATTGAGGTCAACAGGATTTTCACACCTTAGGCTACTCAGGGAACTTGTAACAGAAGAACAGAACAGTCATCTTGTACAGCCCTCTCTCAATCAGGATACAAACCAAGCCATCATCCCCATTTCCAGTTCCAACTGGTATTGTTCATCTTGAAAGTCATGGAGATTCATTTCACTTTCCTTCTGACCGTCATTGCAAAGCACAAGCTCATCTTCACATGACCTCCACATGACCTTCAGGTATGGGACATTCTGTGTTCTCTTCTAAGCTCAGTTCATATGAAAGAGTGCTTCACAAAACGTGGGCTTTGGATCAGACCTTTCTCTGCCTGTGTGACCGAGACTCATACAGGGCACTCAGTCTTAATACTTCAGTTCCTTTATCTTTCCTTTAGCTATAGAATGGATAGTTTTCCTACTTTGATCATTTGAGACAGGATGTGAGATAACCCAGGCTGGCCTTGAACTCACTACCTAGCAGAGATGACCCTGAACACTAGGCTTCACCTGTCCCTTACTGCCCTGCTTTGCTTCCATAGAACTGGGATTGCAGGACTACTTGGCTAAAAATGAAATTAGGAATGGAATATTCTTTATAAGACTACTAAGAGAGATTGAATGAGTTAATGTCTGCAAAGCACTTAATAAATGTGAGAGTGATAGGCCTTGCATGGTTTATTATTATCATTACCACCATCATCATTGTGCTAGTGCCTTAGTGGGTGAAAAGCTGTCAATCCAAGAGTTCTGGTTATGAACATGAAAAAAGTAGGTGCTGTGCTTCTTAATTTTTCATTGAAAAAAATATACAATAGATTCTGATTCCCCCCCTCACTCATCACAGATACTTCCTACCTCACCACCCATCCAAATCCACACCCTTTTCCTTCCCCCTCTCATTAGAAAACAAACAGGCATCTAAAAATATAGAAAAATCAATAAAAGAATAATAATAATAAAGTAAAAGCAAACTTGAATAGGACAAAACAAATGTATGGAAAAATAAAGAAACAAACAACAACTCAAAAGCCCCAGAAACACACAGAAGTGTGTATAGATGCAGAGAAACACACAGAAGTCCCATAAAGACACAAAATTGAAACCCATAATATATGAGCAAAAGACCTCATAGGGAAGATGAGGAGAAGGAAGAGGAGGGAGAGGAGGAGGAAGGGGGAGGGAGGAGGGAGAGAAGGAGGGGGAAAGAAAAAGGGGGAGAGGGAGCCCACACAAAGCATTATGAGACAAAAAGAACAACAAGGAAACAACAACAACAAACCCAACCCTCCAAAAATAGCAGTGAGTCTGAGTTTGCTCGGTGTGGGCCATCTACTGCTGGGCATGATGCCTGCTACTTAAGTGTGGTTTTTCCTTCCTGCAGTTGTCAGTTAGAGATAGCTTCAAGGTTAGGTATAGGGGCTTGTGTCTACTTCCCCTCCAGCTCTGGGATCCCATCTGGCTTAGGCCTGTGCAGGCTCTGTATATCTTGTATCTTGTTTCTTTGATGTCTTCCACTGCCATCAGCTCCTAAAAGCTTTCTGCCTCCTCCTCTGTGTGGTTCCCTGAGTGCTGGGGGGAAGGATTTGACAGGGACATCCCATTTAGGAGTGAGTATCTCAAGGCCTTTGACTCTCTGCACATTGCTCAGTTGTAGGTCTCTGTGTTTGTTCCCATCTGCTGCAAGAGAAGCCTCTCTGATGATAACTGAGCGAGACACTGATCTATGAGTACACAGAATGTCCTTAGGAGTCATTTTCTTGCTACATTCTTTTAGCAGACAGTAGTATTTTTTTTTTTTTTCCTTTTAGGCCCATGGCCCATCTAGTCTCAGGTTCTTAGCAGCCAAGCAGCACTGGGCATGTGTTATGTCTCATGGAATGGAACTTAAATCCAATAATTTGGATATTGGTTTGTTACTCCCATGTGGGACTTCATTGCACCACTGTATCCTTGCAGGGCAGCCCTTGTTAACAGACCTTCATGGGCAGCACACGGATGGGGATTAAGGCCGCCCACAGCTAGAAAATCAACTTATAGATAGACTAAGTGGGGATGTTTGTAACAAGGGAAAATACAAGGTGGGGGGGGCTCAGAGCCAAGTGAAGGTCAGCCAATGGACAGGTAGGCAGGGTTGGGTCTTTGGTCTATACAGGAAACACTTTTCTTCTGTCTTCTTCTTTACAGGCCCTGGTAGGGGACAGATGGATGGCTTACCACATGTTGCAGCCTGAAAGACCTTCCTGACTCTGTTTCCCACCCTCTGTCTTCCACTAAAACTGCAGTTTGGATTGTGTTCTGCTTCTCCAGCATCCATCCGCGCTAGACATCGTCACAGAACATTTGTGGCTACCTTTTTATTTGATCCAAGGACTTGAGAGCAGGTGACAGTTGCTATCTCAGAGATGACAGTGGCCCATCCAGGAACTGGCTTTCAGCTGTCACCCTTCTGTGTCCTGAGGAAGGATGGCTCTGACTCATATTTCAGTAGCTGGGGTTGTGTACACTCCCTCATTCACACACACATGGATACCACTTTTGCAAATGATTGATGTGTTGTGTATCAAGATTATCTGACTTAGGTTTAAGCTGAACAATGTGCTCTTTCCTTCCTTTTTTGGACCTTATCAACCCTAAAAATTCAAGTTTAAGTGGGTTTGTGAAAATCCAGGCTCTAAGTGTAACAGTCCATTCTACATCCTTTGCAACCAACCCAGGACAGGGTTATCACACAAATTTCATACCACATACTTTAATCTCCTCTAAAGCTTTCCACCGTAATTAAAACTTAGTAGGTTTCACTAGTTCTAATAAATAAAGTTGATTTAACATGTGTGGGAGTGAAGGTAGGCAGGGCTCTTGGGAGGCCTCAGCTGTGTTAGTTAAATTAGAATGTGAGCCTCACAAAATTCTACATGAGGCACATTGCAGACATTTGTTTTATAATTCTCCAAATGATTCTGAAAAGCAGGTATCCCCTATCTCTATTGAAGAGGTGTGGGTGATCATCACAGTTCAACAAATGGGGACAAGGTGGGGTGACACTGTGGCTCTCCCAAGTTTCTGTTCTTGCTCCTTTTTTGATATAAGTGCCACTGTTGTCATGTCCCCACCTTTCATGGGACTGAATTCAGCACAGTTTCCTGCAGCCCTGAAATGTGTTACTTTTCATTGGTAGAGTGGGGGCAGTTCCGGACATGCCCACACACATGCGTGGCGGAGGGTGCACAGATGTCGCTTCCCCTGGGAGTCCTTTCAGCAGTCTCAGACTCAGAGTGGGGTGCCGTTGGCAGGCTGAGAGCTGGTGGGGCCTGCGTGGGAGCTGCTGCCGAGAGCTTGGGAAGTGGGAGGGGGCTTTTCTGTTACTAAGCAAGGCTCTAAAAGCCGTTGTCAAGGAAGAATCCATCCCTTCCATCAAAAGAAGCCTCTTTCCTCTTCCTGTTGTCCAAGAGCTGCCATCAACAGTGAGACTGACAGTTTCCCTGACCCACCTGCAATCTGGCAATTTAGAGGCCTTCAAAAAGAGTTCAGAACACCTATGATACACCCTACAGACCCTAACAAATTAAACAAGAAGAACGGCCCAAGTGAGGATGCTTAAATCCCACTTAGAAGAAGGAGGGAGAGGGAGGGAGGAATTTGAGTGAGTGAGGGGAGGGCAAGGGGAATAGGGGGAAGGATCAGGCATAGGAAGAGGCAGGAGAGAGTCCAGCGGGCCAAGAGAATGAATGGAAGCGTGCAGCTGCTGGAGGTGGGGGTGGCAGGATTCTCTAGGAAATCCCAGAGACCCAGGATGAGGGAGGTTCACAGGAGTCAAAGCAGGTAACCTTAGCCAACAGGCCCAACAGCGGGGATATGAAACGAGGAGACCACCTCCAGTAGCCAGACAGGAACCCCAGTGGAGAGATAGGAATATAAACCCACCCAAAATCGGTCCAGTCTAAAAGAATTTCAGGGGCAAAGATGAAGCAGAGACTCTTCAGCGGCCAACCAATGACCAGCTCCTTTTGAGATGCATCCCAGGGACAGGCACCAAATGCCTCGCGCCATTAAGGATGCTATGTTGTGCTTGCAGACAGGCGCCTAGCGTGGCAGTCCTCTGAGAGACTCTACCCAGCAGCTGATTGAGACAGATGCAGATACTCACAGACAACGGAGGGGACCCCTATGGAAGAGTTAGGGGAAAAATTGGAGGCCCTCAAGGAGATGGCAACCCCGCAGTGTCAACTAACCTGGAACCCTGGCAGGCAGCTCCCAGAGACTAAGCTGCCACCAAAGAGCATACATGGGCTGGTCCAAGGTCCCGGGCACCTATGTAGCAGAGGGCTGTCTTGTCTGGCTTTAGTGGGACAGGATGCACCTAATTACGCAGAGACTTGAAGCACCAGAGTTGGGGAATACAGGCAAGGGGGCTGCTCTTTCAGAGGTGAAGGGGGGCGGGGAGGAACTCGGCAAGGGGGGCACCCGAAGCGGGTAAGGTTTGGGATGTAAATAAATAGATAAATAGATAATTAAATAATCAAAAAAGTAAAAAGGGGGCCGGAAGACCTGAAGGTCTGCAGAGAGACTCTGAGCAGCGAGCAGCACAGACCAGAGCAGCAGAGCCCAGTGTACCAGAGCTCCTCCAAACTCGACCTTGGAGAGTCCCCCTACTTCTGGCAATACTGCCTCAACTCCTGTGGTTCCTTATCACTTAGTGGGTGACATCTAACTTGTGCCTGGCAAAAAAAAGACCCTTTTCATGATCTGGCCTTTCTTGTTTTTAATCTCTACTCCTCCTTGGCTGTTGCTAAATGTCCCCCCCCCCATTCCCCACTTCATGCTCTCCAGGGTGTCCAGACCTTGGTGCAGGCTGCTTCCTCTGCCTGGAGGACCACTCTCCAGTGTAGCAAAGCCTTTGTTGACCTGATAATCATATTCATAGCTTCAGCACAAACTTTGTAGATCAAGGCCAACTGCTCTTCCCCACCAACTAGCTGTAGCCAACTGCAGTCCCAGGAGAACTAAAACACAGGCATGGGGGTATATTCCAAACTTAAACAGAAATCTGGGTTCAATTGCCCCAGCCACCACCACCACCACCACCACCACCAATTCTACTACTGATGATGATGATGACAACGACAATGACTCAAGTTTGAGACCTAACTTTTAAGACTAACTACATTTGTAGCTATGAATAATGCTTTCAAGACAAGGTCTCACTGAGGGAAGAGAATGGGAAGTGAAAATACATGACAGGGTTGAGATACCCCTTAAATTCATTTCTGACCCCACCTTGCATCCCGATAATCCCCCCTGCCCCTATACTCTCTCAGATATGTGGAGAGGGGTGTACTTTGGGGGTACATAAGCAGCCCCAGGTACAATCACAGGCTTTCAGAACTCATGGCTCATCACACACTTTCACTGTGGGTTTCCTGTTAGAATATTCCAAACAGCTATCGGGAACCTGGGGCTGCCTGAAGTGTCTTCATTATCTCATGAAGTCTTTGCAACCGCATGAGGTTTGTTTTATTATGCTCATTTCTGCAGATGAGGCTGACAGTTATCCTATTTGCTGAAAGCCCAAAAGCTTGCTGAGATGATCAGTCAAAGGCCTGCCTGAATCCTAAACCCATACGGTCAAAAGAAGCAGTTAGTATTTGCCCTTTGTGCTTGCCCACTGTGTTCAGAGCAAGCCAACATGGGGAGAAGGGGCTTCTGTTTCTTGCTTTGGAACAACTTACATTGTTCTGGAGAAGACATATAGAAAATCAGATCCTATTGTAGAGTATCAAGGTGGTGGGTACGTCTGTCATTCCAGCCCTTGGTAGACAGAGGCAGGAAGAGCCCAACTTCGAGACCAGTCTGGGCTACAAAGTAAGAGCCTGTTTCAAACCAGAAGACCACAGCTACCACAACAATAACAACAAAAAGCCATTCAGTGTGATACTGATTCACAAGTGCCCCAGCAGCAAAGAGAGCAAAAGGAAGGATGCTTAAACCTACCTGAGAAAAAAGCCCAACAGTAGTCATGCATTTACCAACAAGCAGGACACAGGAGAGAAGATACTTCTAAGCCAGTGTAACCTGGAGCTGGGGGCATTCTCCCCAGGTCAGAGCAGGTTGGGCTGTCTGCTATAATTTTACCTTTCCACTTTATCCTCTGATGGAATAGCCATTCACCTGCTTTCTAGTCACATCCTGCGATGTTATTTAATCCCTCCTGGATGCTTTGATCTGTTGGCTCTACCTCAAAGTCAAGACACATTGCTCAGGAGGAAATCTAGGTGCTACCCAATGAGAGGAGGGCATGATGGGGGAAGAATATGCCCAGAGGCCAGAGGTCAAAGGTCCATTTCCTGAATCTTAGATTTTGGACTCCAGGGATAGATGCCTGCAGTCCCCGCTCTCTAGCTGAGCCTCAGATGCTGAGGAACACAAGAGACCAGAGAATGAAAGTGTGGGAAGCCTGGGCATGAGAGGAAAAGGAAGGTCATTTCTCCTCGATAAATCTCTGTAATACTGGACCCTGGATCGGCTCATTGGTGTTGAGTTTTATAGCTAACACTTAAAGCTATAAAAGGTTTTACTTTTGAAACTCCCATGAGACAAATGCATTTTTTTTCTATTAAGAGGCTGAGTTTTCTAGGCCTCAGCCATCGAAATTATTGTCCTTTTGAGGCAGCATTCAGACACAGATTGTCTTAGACACACAAAATATAAGTCAAGGATCTTCACTCAACAGAGCCCAATCCTTGTAGGATCTGTGGCTATGGAGCCCACAGGCATGAGAGACAGCTACGTCATCCAGCAGTGGCACACATCTCTCACTGCATTCTGTCTCCACTGTTAACATCTGGAAAGTTGTTTCTGAACACCTGATCAGGATCCTTTTGCTAACCTGAATTTAAGAAAACTATGACATACTGTGATAGTTTGTATATGCTCGGCCCAGGGAGTGGCCCTGTGGGAGTAGGTATGGCCTTGTTGGAGTAGGCGTGTCACTGTGGGGGTGGGCTTTAGGACCCTCATCCTAGCTGTCTGGAAGTCAGTATTCTGCTAGCAGATGAAGATGTGGAACTCTCAGCTCATCCTGCACTATGCCTGCCTGGAAGCTACCATGTTCCCACCTTGATGATAATGGACTGAACCTCTGATCCTGTAAGTCAGCCCCAATGAAATGTCCTTATAAGAGTTGTGCCATGGTTACGGTGTTTGTTCACAGCAATAAAACACTAAGCTATACACCATGCCAAACTGGTCAGAGACCTAGGGTAAAACCTAACACTATATGGTCTAAGAATAAGTATGAATAGAATTATTTTTAATGAAATTCCACTGTACTCAAAGATTAGTGCCTTATCCAGTCATCATCAGAGAAGCTTCATCCAGCAGCAGAAGAGAACAGATGCAGAAAGCCACAGCCAGATACTACAGGGAAAGAGCCTGAAAGGGAGGTCTCCAACAAAACCTTCCCCTCATAGCCCAGGGAATGTCACAGAAGAGGAGACTGAGAGATTGTAAGAGACAGAGGAGATAGAGAACACCAGGAGAAACACATCTCTCTGAATCAACTATGCAAGGTGCAAATGAACTCACAGAGGCTGAAGCAGTGGGCATAGGGCCTACATTGTTCTGTACCAGATCCTGTGTGTGTGTGTGTGTGTGTATGTGTGTGTGTGTGTGTGTGTGTATGGATGTGTGTGTGTGTGTGTGTGTGTGTGCATGTGTGTGTTAGCTATCAGCTTAGTATTTTTATGGAACTCCTGACTGTGAGAATGAGTGGGTCTCTGACTCTCATGCCTGTTCTTGGGACTCTGGTCCTCCCGTTGGGTTGCTGGGTCCAACTTTGATGTGAGAGTTTTTGCTTCATCTTAGTTTATTTTGTCGTATTTGGCTGTTATCTCTTAGAAGCCTGTTCTCTTCTAATGAGAAGCAGGAAAGGAGTGGATATGAAGGGAAGGGGTGGTTGCCAGGGGAGATGGGAAGCGAGGGAAGATCTTGGAGGAGTAGAAGGGGGGAAATGTAATCAGAATATATTGCGTGAGAAAAGAATCTATTTTCAGTAAAAGAAAAAAGAAAGAAAGAAAACAGTGACATTGCTGGGCATAGATGACCTCAGTATTTTGAATTCCTGGATGAAGAATCAGAGTAAAGAACAAACTAACACTTAAATCTAACTAATCATAATCCGCCGGACTTAAATGTAACCAATCAGAATCCACCGGACTTAAATGTAACCAATCAGAAACCACCAGCTAATATTACCTGGACTTTCCAACAGACCATACCACCCTGCCTCCTTTGAGCTAATCTTATTATGGTTTTAGTTTCCAGTACCAGGGATTGAATCTACAGCCTTGCATATGTTAGGCTAAGGTTGTACCACTGAGCTACATCCTTAGCCCATTTTCTCATTTTCACTTGGAGATAAGATCTCACTAAATTTCCAAAGCGTGTCTTGAACTCACTCCATAGCCCACCCGTGCCTTGAACTTGTTACCTTCCTGCCGCAGTCTCCCAGGTAGGTAGACTCACAGGTCTTTACTGTCAAGCAGTGGTTCAAGCGTCAGCCCTGAAAAACCAACTGATTTCTCTGCTAAAGTAGAGCTCTGAGAACATCATCTGGCTTGATTGCTTGTGGTGACACATTCTTCTTCCTGAACGCTCTGCTCTGCCTATTTGTATTTCTTCTCTCTGTGTGACATAATGCTCCTGTGCCAGCTGCTCAGATAAGTCCTACACTGTACCCTGGCCCTGCTGAAGTTTTGCATCTCTTTGAGATCATCAGTTGATAGCTTCTTAAAAGCAAAAGGTTTCTGACAATCCCACAGCCCATGATGAACAGATTCTGGGCCCTGCCAAGGACTATGGAATTGATTGATCTTGCATGTGGAAAATCCTAACCTGGCTTAATGCCCCAGGAATACCAGGGGGTAGGAAGGGTTGAGATGAGGGAGGGTGAGGGTCTGTCTGGTGTACATGTGCAATTTTAGATTCCCATCCCTCATCTTTATCCTTCATTCAGCATCCTGGCTTAAATCAGAATCTAGAAATGGGGGTTTGGTTCAGGGATTTGTGAACCCAACCAAAGCCAGCTGAATGGCTCATGAGATCTGAATCAGCCGGAAGCAACTGTTCCCATCCCCAGAACCCATGTCTCAGTTCCACCTGGCATCACCAATTATCTGTTCCTCTGACATAGGGTGGATTTTTTCCCCCTTCTTCTTCATTCCCTCGAAATAGAACTATAATTAAATCCAAAATTATACCGGAGACTCTATCGTCATAGCAAAAGCAGAACACAATGTCTGCAGACAAAAACACTCTTTCAATAAAAATTAATTATGTGCGGCTCATGTCCCAGTCTGATGGTGGTGCGAGGAATGCATATGGAGGTGTGAGGAGGAGCTCAGCTGGGGAGCACTGCCCAGAGTGGCTCCCTCCTCCTAAAGCTCCCTCTGCAAAGCATAGTCCTCATCTCCATTCAAGCCACACACATACATACACACGCTTTATAGCAACTGCTGATGAATGCATTATTCTCATCCTTCATGGTCTGAGAAGTTGCAGTCAGCCACATAGGGGAGATAAGAGGGAAAGGAGAGAAGTTAGGAAAAAAAAAGTAGCCTGTTGTTCTTATTTAATTTTTAATTTTCAGAGGAAATATTCTCACAGTTAGGAACATAAGAATTCTGCTGGCACCATTTGCAGCATGCTTCCTGCCACAGGGATTGTGTTGGCGAATTGAACTCTGGGGAGAGATGATGGAGCCTGGAGCTCCTGTCCATCATAATACCCATGAGACAGAACCTGTCTCTTAGGACCTGGATCTTCCTAAAATCCAGAGTCTGGGCCCCAGTACGATGTAGTCAGCCAACATTTCTAAAAGTAAACACAACTCCTAGTAAAAGTCTGGTGAAAACCAGATAGAGGAAGAGAAGCAGTGTGGGAGCACCTCACCTCAGAAACCACAAAGAAAAGGGGAAGGAACATACACAAACATGCTGGGACTAGCCCCGCCTGTTCATCTTTCTTGTTGGTTAATAAAGAGCTATCATCAATTACATATGGCATAACATTTTATGTAAGAAGGAAGTCTTTACATTGTCTGTATAATTTTTAGGCAATTACATATGAACTGTACAGATTATCTATTTGAATTAAGAAGTAAAACTACCAAGAACACTGGATTCATGACCAATATAAAGTTACTTATAGTTATATACTTTCAGTTATTTTTAACAGAAAACTTTAAACCATTTTAAATATTTTATGGTCTGTATTTTTATTACTAATATTCCTTATTATCATGTTATAACTTTCTGCATCCTTTTAATTTCAGTCTATATTTTTACCTTAAAGTGCATCTTTTGTAGAATGCAAGTTGGATTTTGCTTGTTCTTCTATTTGATAATCTCTGCATTTCATCTATACTGCAAATTCATTTAGATTTAGTGTAACTCATCTATGACTGTTTTTATTATTTTTCTGTTTCTGAGATTATATTCCATCAGTCACTCTAATTTTTTAAACTCAGAAAATATAAGCTAATTGAAGATGACTGTTTATGTTTGTGGAGTACAATGTAATAATTTAGTGCATGTATGTACCAAAGCAGCCTAATTAATATTTTCTTCAGATTAAACATTTATAATTTTTTGTGCTTGAAGCCTATGTATTCATTAAACATTTATAATTTATAATTTTTAACATTTATAAATTATAAAATTTTTGTTTACAGTTCAGAAGCAGGGCACATACAGGGTGTCACTCGACTCATGAAAGGGACAATGCAGTGTTTTGTTTTTACCTGCTCAGTTTTCACTATTGTTATTATTTTGAGACAGGATCTCACATAGCCTCCAGGTTGGCCTCAAATTCCTGTAGCTTAGGACACCTTGAAATCCCAATCCTCCATCTTTCACTTCTCAAGGGTTGAGATTGCTGTGCTGAGGAACAGCGGGCTGGGCATGGTGACTTAAACAAGAAATGTCCCCTGTAGGCTCACATATTTGAGCCCCCAGTTTGTGGCCATGGTTTACAGAGGCGGTACAGCCTTTGTGGAGGACCTATGTCCATCAGGGCAGGCTGTAAGGGTTTACAACCCTACCTCAGTTTCCATTCACTCCTCCAGCTTTCTTCATGGGCTGGAGATGGGACCTCTTGGCTTCCTGCTTCAGCTTCCATCTCCCACGCCTCCCCAGCCATTGCACGCTCTCTCTCTCTCTCTCTCTCTCTCTCTCTCTCTCTCTCTCTCTCTCTCTCTCTCTCTCTCTCTCTCTCTCTCTCTCTCTCTCTCTCTCCCTCACTCCCTCTCTCCCTCTCTCTGGAACTGAAAGTTAAAAGTAATCTCATTCTTACTAAGATGCTTTTGGTCATGGTGTTTTATCACAACAATGGAAAAGTGACTGAGAGACTTGGTGAAGAAAACCTGCTAAGTGATGCTGAGTTAATTAGAAATCTAACTGAGGAAAAAAAAATGCATTTTACTGTAAATTACACCATACACCAGAGGTCAGCTGCAAAGGATTATAGGTCTAAATATGAAAGGCAAGAATAAAAAATATGCAACTCGGTGCTATTCATGATACTCTGCTATGCTTGCAGACAGGAAGCTAACATAACTGTCTCCTGAGAGGCTTCATCCAGCAGATGGAGGCAGATACAGAGAGACCCACAGCCAAACATCAGGCAGAGTTTGGGGAGTCTTGTGGGAGAGTCCGGAATAGCAGTAAGCAAGCCAGAAAGGTCAAGGACACCACAAGAAGACTTACCGAGTCAACTAAACTGGGACGATGGAGGCTCACAAAGCCTGGGCCACCAACCAGGGAGCATACTGGGGCTGGACCTAGATCCCCTAATTATCTGTGGTGTGGAACATGGTCATCATGTGAGTCCCCTAACAAGTGGAGTAGGGGTTATCTTGGTCTCTGCTCCCTGCCCTTCCTCCTTCCTCCTTTCCCCTTTCCTCTACCCTTACCCAGACTTCCTGGTTGGGCCTCAGTGGCAGAGGATGTGCCTAGTCCTGCTGGGACTAGATGTCCAGGGTGGAGTGGTACCCAAGACAGGGGTTCCTTTCTCTGAGGAGAAGGGGAGAGGGCCATGGGGGAAGGGACTTGTAAGGGTGGGACTGGGAAGGAAGGTGGTAAGGGGGCAGTGATCAGATGCAAATTGAATAAAAATAAATAAATAGGAAAAAAGAATGAAAAAAAATCTAGAAGCCATTTGGAAACATTTTCATCATCCTGACACTGACACTGAACTGGTGGTAAATGAAATACCTTGACATAAAGGGAAGATATGATAAATTGATATTTAAAAATTAATTACTTTCATTCATCAAAATTATGGCTTTGGTGGAGCACTCCAAGCCCTTTGGAGGCAGAGGCAGGAGGATTCTACAAGTTAAGGTCAGCCTGGTCTTCATAATTCTAGTCTAGCCCAGGGTACATAGCAAGACCCTGTCTCATAAAAACAGAACAAGCAAAAATATCCAGGAAAAAATAAACTAAGAGAAGGGGAAGGGAACCAGAGAGCAAGAGAGCATGTGTATAATGTGCTTCCATATCTTTGATAACTCCAGATTACAAAAACAAGCACAGTAAATTAAAAAAAAAAAAAAAAAAAAAATCACCTAAAATCCTATGGGGTTGCTCTCCTCCTCCACTTCTTCCAGTCTTTCCCCAATTCAAGCACAGGGATCCCTGACTTCTGTCCAGTCGTTGGGTTTGAGTATCTGTTTCTGTCTCAGTCAGCTGCTTGTTGGGCCTCTTGGAGGGCAGCCATGCTAGGCTCCTGTCTGTAAGTACATCATAGCATCAGTAATAGTGTCAGGCCTTGGAGCCTCCCCTTGAGCTGGGTCCCAATTTGGCCCAATCACTGGACCTCCTTTCCCTCAGGCTCTTCTCCATTTTTTCCCTACAGTTCTTTCAGACAGGAACAATTCTGGGTCATAATTTTGACTGTGGGATGGCATCCCCTTCCATCCATTTGATGCCCTGTCTTTCTACTGGATGTGGATTCTCGAGGCCCCAGGAATGGGGAGGCCTGGAGATGTGTGTGTGTGGGGGTGAGGGGCATATCCTCTTGGAGATGGGGAAGGAGGAATGGGATAAGGACCCAGAGGGAGATAACGGCTGGACTATAAAAAGATTAAAGATAATAATAATAATAATAATAATAATAATAATAATAATAAAAAATCACCTAAAAATCAATTATAATCACAAAGAAGATGGACAACTGGTTACCAGGAAAAAAAATGAATACAAGCACTGAACAAGAATTTCACAAGAATGTCAACATGTCTTATAAGTATTTGAAAAGAAAAAGAGCTCAAATGTACCCCCAGAATAATAAGGTTTTGTCTATACTTCCAGAACGGCTGACATTGCACTCCTGTAGAATCAGTGTTCTGTCTGGAGCATTGTACGTGAGACTGGACTGCTATCACTCTGGGTAGTATCCACTAATGATGCATCACACAGCCCAGACATTCACTCCTTGCTAGGTAATATGAACATGGCAGTCTGTGGATACCAGAACCTTCATGACTTAAAGCTTCATGTGCTTAGAGCATCTCGTCTCCTGAAAACATAATCAATCCAAAATAAATTTACCCTAAAGCAGACAGGATAAATGTGGCTATGCTCACAGGACAGGATATTTGCACAGACTTGCTATTCATAGCAAGTGGGTGAATTCCAAACTTGAGTGTGAGCAAAGCCAGGTGTATAGAATGTATATGCTTCCACCTACATGACTTTATCCTACATTTTGTTGGTAAAAATAGGATTAGGGATACTCTGAGGCAGAGGTGGGAGGTGTCACAGTTGGAACTTTATGTGCAGAGAATGGTCTATTTATTCATCGAGGTAATTATCCAAGAGGAGCTTCTAAAATATAATATGCCAAACTTAGCATTTATAAAGGTTTTATAATTATATTAGAGTGTCCATTAAGGTGTGTTTTGGGGGATGGGTATGAAAATCGAGTCTTACTACATAGCCCCAGCTATCCCAGAACTATGTAATCTAAACTGATCAGAAACTTATACTGCTCCTCCCCCTGTCTAAGGCTCCTGAATGCTGGGATTATAGATTATAAATATGCGCTACCGCTCTTGTCTTTAATATTTTCAACCCAGAGAAAAGAGTCCTCGTGAGACTGTAATCTTCACATTTAAGGAAATGAAAGCCATAAAGAAATTGAGTCTGAAGTAGATAATGAGTTCCGATGAGTACCATAAGGAAGTTGAGTGGTTGGGAAGATGGCTTAGCCAGCAGATAAGAAACACTTGCTATATAAGCATTCTCAAGTATGAAGACCTGAGTTCAAATCCCCATCACCCACATAAAACGTGTGCCTGCATGCCCGTAACCCCAGCATCGTTGTGAGCAAAGGCAGGAGGATTACAGTCAGACTAGGTCCAAGCTACGTGAGAGACACTGTCTCAGAGGAATAAGGTGGGGAGCTATAGAGAAGGATGCCGAATGTCCTCTTCTGGTGAATGCACACATATGTGCACATGAACACACACACACACACACACACACACACACACACACACACGGAAATAGAAAGCAAGCAAGAAGGCTGGCTAATGGACAGTGCTTAGCTGGTGTGACTGGAGATCACATACAAACTGTGATGCTGGTCCCAGAAGCTTTAGCACTGTAAACATATTCTTGTCTTTGTTCTGTTAAGATATTCCTATAATGATACTTGTGCTTTATGCACTGTTAGCAATGAGTGTAGGACCATGAAAGGCAGCCTGGTTCCTGGTTGAGCTAAGGCTAGAAACCCTGGTGACCCTGAAAGGGACGGCTCCTGACATGAGGCTGCAGCCCTCCATGGATTTGTGGCCATCAGGCCCACCACACATAAAGAATGTGACCACAGGTCACACAGGCTCAAGACAGATCTCCACTTTAATGAGGTACCTAAAGGCCTGAAGGGCTTAGTCAATTAAGCTTTCCTTCCCAGACATTCCTCCATGCAAAAGGTATTTAACCTCAGGCCTGCCCTGAGAAGTGGGGTACAGTTTTACTCATCCACTTTCCACCATGATAATAAATGTCTTAAAACCATGGACTGACTCTTTTCATTGTGATCTGCTATGGGGAGCAACGGAGAAGGCCTTCACCTAAAGAGCTGCTGTCTAACCTCTCTCGGAAGGCCTTACACTCTGAGCCATGACCACTACCAGGCCAAGCCCAAACTAAGCCAGCTACTGACAAGCCAAGAACTCTATCCTTCGCAGAACCAGCCAGAGCTCCCCTTTCCACTTCGGCCCAGGGCTAGATCCAGTCCACGGGGCCCCTACTCTGTTCTCAGCTCTTCCACAGCATCCAGCAGAGCCTGGGTGCCCAAGAGCCTGAGAACCAGATGTCACCAGCCTCCGTGCCTGTCCAGGGATCACAGTACCAGCGCCAGCAGTCCCTGGGACCTCAGGCTGCACTCTCCACCCCCAGAGCAGTGTTCTGTGGCTTCCCATAGCTAGACACCTGCCTGGTGACAGCTTGCGGTAAGCACACGGTAAGCGTAGTCAAAACTCCCCTGTTCTGCCTCCCTGAGCAGCCAAACCCTGTGGCGGGGCGGAGTGCACGTTGGACCCCCACTAACCCTACAAATGAACTTGGCAATAAGGTTGTTGATTGCCAGCTGAGGGATAGTTCCAGCTCCTGGACCATAACCTGGATTCCTGACACTTTCTAACCCTGAGAAGGATTCTGTGTGAGAGGTGGGGGGCTTCCAGGTCAGATTCTGTCACTCGCGCCTTTATACCTTTACACTCAGTAAATATTCAGCAACCAATGTGGAGAAGCTGTGTGTCAGCAGTGTTGCCAGTGACAACTGTGACACAGGCTCTTGGGCTACACAATCTGGTATGTAGGTTTCTTCCAGGCAGCTCAGCAGTGTCCTCAGTGAAGCAAAAGGCATACTATTTCAGACTTCTAATCCTCCCTGTCCTCTGCTTACCAAGAACCTTCAGGGGAACCTTCTAGAACCCTTCCTCCAGCCACCTGTCAAGGAAACAGTCTTGACTTAAGGGCTTAACTCAGAGCATCAATGTTTTCCTTTGGTATGGTTGAGAGAACATGGGGGCATTAGTGTGTAGAAAAGAATTTTAGTCAATGCTACGAAATTTCTATAATCTGACTTTATGTCACAGTTGTCCATACCAGCCCTTTATCATCATTGGCCAGAAGAGCTTCTTATTGGTATATTTATCATTATGCATGTTATGTGCATGATCGTGGGAATTTGTCACCAAGGCAACAGAAGAAGGCATGGTGTTTAGGAGAGATGTTACCTATTACAAACCCCAGGACTGATTCTGGGAAGGACATGCTTCAGACCCAGAGCCTTAGGGTCTCTCCTAACCATGGCTTTCAAAGCCACATTAGAGCCTTATTTATTGTCTTAGTACTGAAATCTGAAAAGATAACAATGGGGGGAGGGAAGAAAGGGGAGAGAGAGAGAGAGAAAGAGAGAGAGAGAGAGAGAGAGAGAGAGAGAGAGAGAGAGAGATTAATGATTGGCATCTATGCAGTTTGGTCCATTCTGTTTATTATTCATATTAAGTTTTAGTTAACAAAACATAATCATTGTTTCAACACATACACATGCATGCACATACACACTCCCATTTCCCATGAGCCAAGTAGGAGTTCTTTGTCTCAACATATCACGCATATATCCTGGGCCTACTCAAGATGATGGAAGATACAGAGAGGAAAGGAGTTGGTGGACCATCAGGGATGAGCCACCACTGACATTTTGTTCTCTAAGCTGACCCGCAGCAGTATGGAGAAAAGCACACCATGCCTTCGCCCCATCTCCAAGATAATACATTCTATATACTGTAATTCCTCCAGCAATTGTGGAATGAGTTGCCACCCTGTGTCAGCACACCTGTTACAGCTCTACCCCAGGGCCCCCCAGGGGTATTTACTCTACTATTTACCACTGGCAGTAAGACCGCACACAATCTCTAACCTGTGTCTACCAGCTCAGCTTGTGAAATTTGAGATGTTCATTCTAATTGTCCAAGAGCCAGTGTCCAGCAGTGGAATCTTCTCATTTTACCCGCCCCACTTTCCTGTACACCATGTTGCATCTTTCTAGAAGGCCACTGTACCAATAAACTTGTGATATATATTTGCTGGCCTGTTCTTTATACTAGCAAATTTTAGTCAAGGTGACTGCCACCAAGACAACTCAGATCTCAATATGGTGCCTCTTAAGAGCCTATTGTCTTGTCCACAATGGATTCCCTTATAACTAATGACTTTGAGATGAAGCCACACTGTGGAGGAGCCATGCACACAAACAAAATTTTAGGACTTTCATATTGTTAGATAACTACCTTACCAGTCCCAATGCATCCCTGATAGCAGACTCAGACACATAGAGAAAGGTGACACAGCCTGTAATTCAAAACTCGCAATGAGGCTGCTTCTATTAGCACTACCTGGGAGGTTAATTGTCAGGCCTCAGGAGGTAGCTGGGTCAGGGGAGGTGCTGAGCGTTTCCAAGGGCAACCTGTCTTTCTTCTCACTGAGTCAGGGGTGGCACAATGAGGTCTGAGAAAGGGTGGCACCATGGAAGGAAGTAAAAGCAGAACTTTCCATGGGTTTCTGAGAGGAGGCCTGATATGTGGTGTACGGGGGGGGGAGGGATGTTAAGACAGAGTTCCCTGTGCTCAGTGGGACCACAGGAGTCTGACTTCATAACTATTCCCAGCTTCTATAGCCTCATCTGGTGAAATTCAAGAGAAAGCCAAGGCTTGAGTTATATATGGAAATGACTAGAAAACACTAGGTATTAAATCTGGCTGAGTCTATTAGCACAAATGAAAGGCCATGCAAATTCTAAGGCTGAGTGAAAGAAATCTTAAGCATAATTCCAGGGAGATGGCCAAGGTCATTCAGGATGCTGGAGTGTCTAAGGCTGTCAACAAGTTTTGTAAGGACCTGAAATGCTACTGGAGAGTCAAGAGCATATTGCTTTAATCTAAGCTCACTGAAGAACCAAATGGTCTCCACAGAGGAAAGAAAAAAAATTAGTTACACATGCAGAGAAAGATGTTAGTTGAGAATAATGTTGACAAATAATAAGGTCCTGTGAAACTGAAGCTGGCTGCCAGCCTCAAGGAGAGAAGGAGAGGCTTACGTATTGGACTAGCTAGGGGAGCAGTTACCCCCCAACTGTCCTCTAAGATTTGGCATGGGCTGGATGCCAGTTGCCTACCCCCTGGGAAATCAAGCAAGCATTAAGTACCCAAAAGAAGATGCCCCAAAGCAAGCATTTGGGAGATAATGGGAAGAAAGGCATTTGGATGAGTTGGCAAGATTGAGAACAGAGGGTATGAACATCCTTGAACCTCAAAAGCAGCTCTCAGCAAAGCCCTGGACAGATTGCCAAGACAGACAGAGCCTGAGCTCTATTGTTCTTGGTCCCCAGACTTAAAAAGAGGATGTTGGAACTTTGATTGAAGCCTGGGGTTATTTTCCATTTCCATCTTCACTGTCACCCCTGTGAGTAAATATGCGACCCTTACGTGATTTTAGACTGTATGTGTTATACGCTCTGCACTTTCTTATATATAACCCAAGACTTCAATTACAATTATAGAAAAGCTCACCTGGTGTGGGCCAAATTATTTTATTTGATAGTTGTAATGATCCAGCTCTTGGAGTCCCTCCATGTTCCCCCAGATATGCTCCACTAAGCAAAAAACAAGAAAAACAAAAGCAAAACCAAAAAAATAAATAAATAAATACACTTCTAACCCAGGCAAACAGAAGGATCACCAGCAGGAAGTCTATTGGTAGTGGTTTAAAATATTTTCTATTATATATATATATATATATATATATATATATATATATATATATATTTGCAAGTCATGCTTACTTGCCACTGAGAGCAACTGGAACTCCACAAACACGCACTGGGAAATTTCAGTCATGGGGCATGCCGATTCTGTAACATCATGTGCCAAATAAGTCTTTAAAAACTGGAGAATGTATTAAGAAAAAACACAAAAAAGGATACTCAAGGAGGGTCAAACTTGAGCATCATAACAATGGCAATGATGACTAATAGCATATTTAGGAAGACAAATAATCAAATCGTTATAAACCGGTAATATCATTACTAAAAGAACAAGGTGGACCCTTCTTTAAAAAGAATGCCAGTCAGCAGATGTAGCAGAAGGGGAGTCATCTGAATGATTTGGGCTAGTGTCTTATGGATGCCCAAACTGATGGGTGGATATGATCAAAATATATTCATGCGTATGTCAAGATGTTTGCAGATAACTGCGTGAAAGTCACATGTTGATTCCAAAGGAAAACAAGTAACACTCTAGAGAGTCAAGAAGTCAGCTCCTTAATCACTCAGACTCACCTGATGTCACTACTAATGAGACAATCCAACGTCCTATGTCTCCTGACTTAGCAAAGTTTAACATGAATCTAATCATGAGAAAACACTTAAGCAAATTCAAATTGAGAGGCAAAAAGCAGCGTGACGGGCTGGAACTCTCTCATATGTCAGCACTGCGAAGTGCCTGTTTGTTTTAAAGAGATGTTTCTCCATGGGAGGAGATTAGACAGGTATCAGTTGGGTAAAATGCTTGAACTTTGACTGGATTTTAATCAAAGGAAAGAAAACAGTAGCATGAGGTGGAGAATGGAGAAATGAGTACCAGCTGTGGGTTGTTGGCATTCGGACACTTGATCCACTCCTCTTAGAAGACCCTCGCAGGAATGTCAGGGACACATTGCCATCTTAAGGTCTTTAGTTTACCTTCACATCATCTGCTGAGGGTGGACATGGAAGATGGGGCCTGGAGAAAGCAACTGGCAAATGTTGACTGGTGAAACAGAGGAACATAAGTGACTCTCCATTGGTGTCTTCTCTAAGTTATTTTGAAACTTTAAAATAATACTGAGGGTTTTTGGTGGGTAAAGGTACATGCTACCCAGCACAATAATCTGACCTTTGTTTTTAGGCTCCACATAGTAGAAGGAGAACACTGACTTTAATGAGTCATTCTGTGATCTCCATATATGCCATGTGACATGTGCATTTGTGCACACATGAATGAGTGAATGGATGAATAAGTAAATATGTGCATTAAAAATTAAAATATCAAGGAAAATTAGGTTTTAAGAGTATAGTGGAAATATTAAGATGAGCCATTTGTAGTGGTCATTTATTGGTTACTGTAATAAAACATCAGAAGCTGCGAAAGTATATAGAAAAAAGGTTTATTTAGTTTAGAGTCTTGGAATTCAAGGACACAGTACCAGCAGTGACTTTGCTCTGGGAAGGCCTAATGGTAAAGGACATTATGATAGGGGTATCTACAAGTGAGCCATCTCATGATAAAACAGAAAGCCCGTGTGAGAAGAGAGATCCTGCTTGCTCACTCTTTTACAATGTCTCACTCTTAAGGAAGCAACGGGGGTCCTTTGAAAACTACACTCATTCCTTCCAAGGATCCTTCTAGCACCTCTAATGACCTCTCTTTGTGTGAGCATCTTTTCCCCCATGTGAGTGCCAGGGCTCAAATTTTTGCTAGAAAAAAAAAAATAAACATCAGTATTCAACCATGTGGCATACATGCATGTGTGTTTGCTCATGTATGAATGTGTGTGTGTGTGTGTGTGTGTGTGTGTGTGTGTGTGTGTGTGTGTGTAAGTATGTGTGTGCATGAGCAGTTTTGGTAGCCCAAATTTGCTGTCAGCCATCTTCCCAATGTCTCTTCTTTATTCTCTGAGATGGAGTCTCAGTCAAACCCAGAACTCATCTTATGGCTTGTCTTGCTACTCAGCTTATTCTGGGGGTCCTTTGTCTCCACATTCGGAGGCTGAAATTTTAGGAGCGCTTCCATGTATACCTGACATTTACATGGATTCTGGAAATCCAAACTCTCATCTTCATGCCTCTGTGGCAAGCACTTTAACCCCTGAGCCATCTTCCCAGACTCTTCCACCTCATTTTGTGAGGTTCTGTTACTAACCTTGGAGCTCACTATTTGACTGGATTAGATAGCCAGCAAGTCCCCAGGATCTTCCAGTCTTGGCTTCCCTGGTGCTGGGATTATACTCAAACTTCCAGATGGTGATATCTCCCCTATATGGGTGTTGGGGATCAAACATCGAACCCCGTGTCTGTGTGTCGAGTACTTTATTGACCATGTCATCCTCCTGTCCCAATATTCATTTCTAGCATTCCTAAAGTAATAGCTTATACTTAGATACTTAACTTGTGTCCAGCATTGTGCTAAGAGCTTTAATTTCATTGAATTGTAAAAGAAGCATAATTAGGGTTTTCTGGTTCCAGTCATCCAGCGCCTTTCCCTGCCCGAGGAGGGGTGTCTGCCCGGGAGCAGTCTCCGGGCCTGATCTGGAAGGTGAGCCATCTTTGCTCCAGTGCACTGCCGGGGAGAGGGCAGATTGGAGAAGCATCACAGCTTCTGGGAAGGATCCTGTTTCTGGTTCCAGTCATCTGGCGCCTTTCCCACCTGAGGAGGGGTGTCTGCTCGGGAACAGTCTCCCGGCCTGATCCAGCACCCAGCGCCTTTCCTGCCCGAGGAGGGGTGTTCGCCCTGGAGCAGTCTCCTGACCTGGACCTTCACCCTGCACCTTTCCTGCCTGAGGAGGGGTGTTCGCCCTGGAGCAGTCTCCTGACCTGGACCTTCACCCTGCACCTTTCCTGCCTGAGGAGGGGTGTCTGCCCGGGAGCAGTCTCCTGGCCTGAGCCAGAAGGAGAACCATCTTTGCTCCAGTCCACTGCCGGTTAGAGGGCGGCCTGGAGAAGGGACGCAGCTTCTGGGCTCCAGTCTGCACTGGCAAGAGTGTGGACCG
>NC_034591.1:150629257-150671734 GCF_900095145.1 Mus pahari
AGAGGCCCCTTGGTCTTGCAAACTTTATATGACCCAGCACAAGGGAAGGCCTGGGCCAAGAAGTGGGAGTGGGTGGTTAGGGGAGCAGGGGCGGGGGGGGGGTTATAGGGAACTTTCGGGATAGCATTTGAAATGTAAATAAAGAAAATAATAATAATAATAAAAATAAGAAATCTTTAAAAAGAAACATAATTAGGTAGACACTAATATTGTAAATGAGGAACCTGGGGCACAGAAAGGTTAAGTGTCTAGTTAGTATCAAGCAGCAAACCCAGGAACCAGAACAGAGCCATCTGCTTGACCAAAGCTTGGCTGACCATCCCTCCTTCATTATGACTCTATGGCATCATCAGACATCCCGACCCCTTGCAGAAAATGAGTTTTATGCTTGTGTTTATGAATGTGTGTGTGTGTGTGTGTGTGTGTGTGTGTGTGTGTGTGTGTATGGATGTCCATAAATCTACTCTTGCCTCAAAGTATAAATGGATTTTTTACAAATTAGAAAGAAAATACCTCAGTATGGAAATATGCACTGAACATTATCAACCTAATAGCTAGGAAAATTAACAGGTAATTTTAAACCCTGTGTTACTTGGTCTTATCATTCAAATTCATTACTGTAATTCAGTATCTTATTCAACTCATATATATTACATATTGCCAGTTTTGAAATGAAAATGATCATTTTGAAATCATTTATAAAACTGCTGAGTATGTCAAGACCCAGTGAACAGAGCATACAGCAGCTTACTGGAGTGCCCCTTTTAGATTTCAGGATGCTTTTACAGTTATTGTTCGGGTCTCCATTGGCCTGGGAAAATAATTAATATGGTTGGCGATGGGTGTGGGTGCCGCAGGATGGAGCTCTGTCTAAGCTTGTGTTAGCTCCACACTCTGGAATGTTGTCTTTTAAAGACAGGACTTGATTCCCACCTTGCCTGTGTCTTCATGGAGTGTGTGTGTCTCTCTTTATTAGGCTTGTAAGTGGGGAATTTGGCTTTTAGGAAATCAGACAAAAATAGATCAGGAAGCTGAAGTAAGAGAAAGAGTGCGAGAAAATCCCAGCTAAGAGAAAATAAACAGAAAATTATCTTAGCAATGCTTCCAGAGTGAGCTGCTGCTGGCACTGAGTGCCTGGGAGAAGAAGGGTGGCAAAATGGTTAGAGCCATGGACCCAAGTACATGCTACATGTACATGAAGATGTCAGGAGGAAGCCCCCCTTTTATATATCAATAGTTTAGAAGACTACAATAAAGCACTGTTTCCCATAGGAAAGCTTCATGAATTTAAGTTTAATTCTAAATCATTAACCAACAAGAAACTACATTTCCCCAGGAAGTTTAATAACAGAATGTAAAAGGATGCAGGATCAGGAGTTGGCCCAAATCAAGTTTGGTGGTCTCCGTGTGAACTTGGCAGCTCACCTAACCTTGTTGACTCTCTATTTCCTAATCTGAAGAGTAATAAATTTTTGAAAAAGATCCCACTTTAATATCAACTATCTTTGGTATTTGAGAGAAAGAGAGCTCCGGTGATTGATGAAGGTCACATTTCAGGGACCCTCAGAACTATTTTCTTTCTTTCAAAGTTATGAGAGGCCCCAAATGTTCAACTGCACAGTATATCTGGCACTTCAGATGACCAAGACTGGTGAAGTCTGTTGTTGGTCATTGGATGTCAGTAGACAAAACATGCTAGAAAAAAGGTGGAATGTTCTGAGTGACTTTATCCAGAAATGAAGTCAGCTAGTCAGAACTACTTTTAAGGTTATGATTCTTCATATAGGTCTGCCCAAGTTCCAGGGCCTGCTATCTCAACAGGCAAAGTACAAGAAGAACTGAATGCTGAGTCTCCAGCAATTGCTACGTCTCCTAGATAGATCAGGCACCTTCAGGATAGTATAACAGGCAAGCAAGGCAGCAAGCAATAGGCAGATAAAGAGATAGCCATAGCAAAGGGTTCCTATCCAGTATAGATACCACAGTTCACACTAGATGACTTTGGACAATAGGCAGAACGTGTTAGTGGTAATTTCTTTTCCTTTACAACCTGTATTAATGGCTTTGTCTACTTCTCTTATCGAGTGTCTGACAAGATACTTGTCAAGTTTTGGCTTACAGTTTGAGGGACTGATCCCATCAGGACAGAAAGGGGTGGTGGCAGCAGCCTCTCACAGTTCGTCACATTGTGATCACATACAGGAAGCAGAGAGCCTGGAATATCTGGCTAGCGAGCTCTGAAATCCTCTGGTCTCTGCCTCCCCAGCGCTGACTTTTATATATACTGCTGTTAACCTGGCTGTTAACAATGATGCTGGGGATGAACTCGGGCCATAGTGTTGACATGGCAAACACTTTCCCAACTGAGCCGCCCCTATCCTCAGAGCCTTTCTTTTTCAATGAATGCATTCCTTACTATCCTCATCACTATGACCCACTACACAAGAAGAAGCAACTGAAGAGAAGGACTTAATTCCATTCATTTTGAGGTACAGTCCATCCCAGGGAGGAAGGCACAGAATTGGGAAGGGTCCATACTATGGCAAAGGAGCTCCAGGAGACGTGCTCACTGGGATCAGGAAGTAGAAGGCAGATGGGCAGTGGATCTGCTCTATAAGCCTCAATATCTGCCCTACAGTAACTCACTTCCTAAAAGTTCTACAAACCGGAGACCATGTGTTCAAACACATGAGCCTACAAGGGAGGGATTTTTTTTGTCATCTAAATCATTGTGATGCATACTTATTCAGTGTATAATGGATCCCTCGGTTCATTTCCACTTTACAGCCTGGGCTGGAGGGCATCTCCATTAGGGTAAGCTTGCCTTGATCATGAGAGCTAAGGGCACCGTGACAGTATAGCCACCTTTGTTAGTGTTCTGGAAAGCTGGCTGGCTGGGTTTGGCATTTTCTCTGCTGTGGCACAGTGTGCTTGGACTTTATTGGGATAGGCCCCTTGTTGCGCATGAAAGCTGGTTTCCTTTTTCCTGCCAGAAGAGCTGGCGCTCTCATTCACCATAGTTTATGGGTCTGCTGGATCCAGCTCAAATACGCCTCAGCAGAGTCTGTCTCTGGGGAGAAAGCAGCCCTTGAGAAAGGGCAGTTAAAGATACTGTTTGTCTCAGATTCTTACTGGGAACAGGTGAAGACAGGGACAGGGATGAGGCTAAAGCCCACGCCCCCCCCCCACACACAACCCAATTATGCAGCTAAGTAGCTTTACACAAGGTGTTTCATTGGCAAAAGCAGTACTTGCAGGAGGCTTTCTTGAGGCAAAAGCTGTGGGTGGAGGATATAGGTCATTTAGCTATACGATGCGGCGAAAGTCCTACTTGCCAAGGCTAGAAAGGTAGGTGGTAGAATTGGTGCCATCCAATTTTCTAAGACTACATTTATCTCTTTGGCTCCATTTCATCCCTGTCATCACCCTTAGATAGGAGCAGGCTGGGATTAAAGCTCAGAAAAAAATGTTTTGTAGGAGGTAACTAGTTCCTTTTTCAGTATAGTTTTCTTTACTGATTCCAGCCAGCATCATGAATATTATTGACTTTTGCATGGTATGGTGAGCCATTTGTGACACTCTCCCAGTTATATCTTGAGGATTTTTCCCCCCAGAATAGTTATTGTCATCTGGCAAGGGTACAAAAAGAAGGTGCCACATAAGGCTGGAGAGATGGCTCAATTGATAAGAGTACTGGCTGCTCTTCCTGAGCACCTGGGCTTAGTTCCCAGCATCCACATGGCAGCTCATAATCACCCATCACTCCAGTCCTGGAGATCTTTTGCTGTCTGTTGGCCTCCAAGGATACTAGGCACACATGAAGTGCACAGACATACATGCAGACAAAACACCCATATGCATAAACAAACAAACAAACAAACAAACAAACTTTTAACTAAGCTGCTGTCCATGAGAATTGGATTTCCGCTATACATTGAACCTGTCTTGATCCTGTACCTTCCCCTTCCATTTCCTTTTATTGCAAGACATCAATGTGTCTCATGCCTCAGTCACAGGGTTTATGATATTTGTATTAAAGAGCCATGAGTGGAGCCTGGGGATTTGGACATAGTTCAGAAATCCCAAAAAGCAGAAGGAGAAGGTGTCAAATGTCTGATGCAGTTAATATCTGAATATTACTGGACTACAGAGGAGTTGTCACAGAAAAAAAAACATCTCTTGGTGGGTTTTGCTTTATTTTTGTGACTGTGAAGATTGAATCAAAGGTCTGGACCCTGTAAGTTAAGTATTCTGCCATTGAAACACATCCCAGTCCTTAGATGGTATATTAGCAGATGTTTTGATTACCTTAGAATTTGACAATTTCATACAAGTGTGCAATATATCTGGCACTCCCCACCTGTCCACTCTCCTTTTCCATTCCCACAAGCCCCTTCTTCTCCCAATACGTCTCCATCCAAGTTTCATATCTTTTTGTTCTGAGTGTGATTTTAATCCCATTTGGTTTAATCGCAGACACAATGGGCCTGGCTTGAAACTCACCACTGGACTACAGGCAACTTGCCAGCAGCTACACCATGGAAGCTGATGTTCTTCTTTCAGAACCCCCAACTGTCAATAGTTCTCCTGGGAGGAGCCTTACCCATCTATGATTGTTGTTGATAGGCTAAATTCTATGCAGAAACCATAACTGCTGTGAGTTCATGGTTCCCACAGCCACATCATACCCATAAGACACTTTCATAGCCCCTCCCCTGCAATATGATTCTTGTATCTTTTGCCCTACTTTCCCATAATGTTCCTTGAATCTTAGAGAGGATTATATGAGAGTACCATATAAGGTGCAACACTCAACAGTCACGTGTTCTCTGCACCTTCGCTGCCCATATGTTCATATTAACTGACACTTGCTGCAAAGAAAGCTTCTCTGACCAAGACTGAGAGCAATACTACTCCATGGGTATGTATATATGTACACACACACACACACACACACACTCACACACACACACACAATTTGACAATGAGTCACTTAGCAAAACTAATAGATTCACCTTTGCTTTTGAGATCCCTAGACATTAGCCTTTGACCTGGTCCACAGGATCAGTCATGAACTCTTTCCTATGGAAAGGACCTGAAAGCCCATCACAAAGCAGTTGGTTACCCCTATAACAGTTGAGCTACTATTGCACCAGTGGTATATCTTATATTGTAGCATGCAAAGTTCCTGGCTATAAGAGGTTATTGGTAATTTTTCTCTCCTAGCTGACTGCATGCCAGCTTTGGCACAATGGAAGTGGCCAGCAGAAAGGAGGCTTCCAAATCAGTTCCAGGCTGAGTTTTGTATTTTGTAACCAAGGTATGTGGTGTCTCCAGCAAGAGGGTTTTATCATCTGGCTCTCCAGGGCAGACTAAGAGAAATGGTGAAAATTTATAATGTTTGGGGGATTCTTTAGAATATTTTGAATCACAACTTAAGAGGCGGTATTCCACCCCTGGCGATTAGATTTTTGTTGAATAATCAATAGATTCTAAACATAACAGCCTGTGGCATCTTTTCATTGTTGTTATTTACTGGAATCTAAGTAAGTGGTTCTTGGAATCATCCAGGTTTCATGTTCAATTTAGAAATGATATGAGAAATCCCTACACAGAGAAGTATATGAGCCCCTTTTCCTGGGAGAATGCCAAGCATCAGTCAGAAGAATGATATAACCCCTCACATAAAATGCAAAGCTAAAGAAGAGTAGCAATGAGCTTCTCAGCATTTGCTGAGTTGGCCTCTCATAATTGCCTGTGTTACTATGTGGAAAGTATGACTATGCTGTTATTAAACATCTTTGTTAATCATTTTAATTGATAATTGATGAGCTTCAGGAAACCGGGTCGGCTGCCTGCAGACCTTTCTTTCTCTGATCCCATGCATAGATCCAATCCCCCAGTGTTATCCCCAGCCCTGTAGTAAAACACCTGTGGCTGCCTACCCTGCTCCAATCTCCCATGCATTCCACAGACCTTTCCCTTCTAAATGCCCTCTAATTGTTGATATGTCCCAGACCAGAATCCCAGGTGGCACTCCTGCTAACCCAAGGGCCTCTCCTCCCAGGACAACAAGTAGTCTGGAGGCAGAGCCATATCTCTCACACTGCTCCTGAGATTCAATATCCCTAGTTTCAAAACTGACTCCATGGAAGAAAATCTGATCTGGTCTCCCTTTCCCCTTTGACTCTGCCACCAAGGGAATCACAAAGGCGTTCTCTTTCAACCTTCCTTTCCCAGTTCATCCCAGTACCCTAGCCTTTAATACCAGGAGACATTCCCTGTGATCATACCAGCTGAGCAAGCTAGGAAAACAGGCAACACAGAACTAGTTCATTCAGCAAAAACCTAGGGAGAAACTAGAATCCAAGAAACAAACACTCACCCAACAAAGACAAATTCAGAAGCCAACACCTAGGCCTATAATTATCCCAAATCCAGATGCCTAGACACCATCATAAAAACAATCAATATCAGCCAGGGTAATATGTCTCCTCTAGAGCCCATATATCCTAGCACAGCAGTGGAAGCTGAAGCACTAGAAAAAGACCTAAAACCAACTAAATAAATATGATAGAGGTCCCTAAAGAGAATATTAATAAATCCCTTAAAGAAATCCAGAAAACATAAACAGTGTGAGGAAATAAACAAATCTTTTAAAGAAAGTCAGGAAAATACAAACAAAAAATAGAGGAAATGAATAAATCTATTTTTTAGAAATTCCAAAAATTATAAACACTTGAAGTAAATGATGAATTGTTCAAGACCTGAAAACAGAAATAGAGTCAATAAAGAAAGCACAAAAGGAGAGAATTTTGGAAATGAAAATTTTAGTAATTCAAACAGGAGCTCTAGAGGAAAGCTTCACCAATAAAATTCAAGAAGTAGAGGCAAGAAAATAATCAGTCAAAGAAAATATTAAATCTAAAAAACTCCTGACACAAAACACCAAGGAGATCTGGGACACTATGAAAAGACCAAACCTAAGAATAATAGGAACAGAGAAAGGAGAAGAATCCCATCTCAAAGGCCCAGAAAATATTTTCAACAAAAACATAAAAGAAAATATTTCTAACCTAAAGAAGTAAATGTCTATAAATGTACAAGAAACATACAAAACACTAGATTTGACCAGAAAAAAAGTCCCCTCACCACATAATAATCAAAACACTAAACATAGAACAAAGAAAGAATATTAAAAGTCACAAAGGGGAAAGACCAAGTAACATGTAGAGGCAGAATTACTCCTGATTTTCCATAGAGACTCTAAAAGCCTGAGAGGCCTGAACAGATGTGTTACAGACTCCAAGAAACCATAGATGTCAGACCAGACTTCTACACCCAGCACAACTTTCAACCATCATAGGTATTCCATGATAAAGTCAAGTTTAAACAATCCCTATCTACAATTTCAGAAGGTGCTTCTTAGAAAAACGACAGAAACACATCACCCCCCCCCAACTTAAGGAGATTAACTATCTCGACAAATACAAGGGAAATAAATAATCTCACACCAGAAACATTAAGATAAGAAATAACCACACATGAGCACGCACGCGCGCGCGAGCACGCGCGCGCGCGCACACACACACACACACACACACACACACACACCATCATCAATAATAACAATAACATCAAAATAACAGGAATCAACAATCATTGATATCTCTCAATATCAATGGTCTCAATTATCCAATAAAAAGACACAGACTAACAGAACATATATGAAAACAAGATTCATCCATCTTTTGTTTTCAAGAAATATGCCTCAGTGTCTTAGTCAGGGTTTCTATTTCTGCACAAAACATCATGACCAAGAAGCAAGTTGGAGAGGAAAGGGTCTATTCAGCTTACACTTACACACTGCTGTTCATCACCAAAGGAAGTCAGGACTGGAGCTCACACAGGGTAGGAACCTGGAATCAGGAGATGATGCAGAGGCCATGGAGGGGTGCTGTTTACTAGATTGCTTCCCCTGGCTTGCTCAGCTTGCTCTCTTATAGAACCCAAGACCACCAGCCCAGGGCTAGTACCACTCACAATGGGCCCTCAAACCCTTGGTCACTGTATTAGTCAGGGTTCTCTAGAGTCACAGAACTTGCAGATAGTCTCTATATAGTAAAGGAATTTATTGATGACTTACAGTCTGCAGTCCAAATCCCAACAATGGTTCAGTAGTAGCTGTGAATGGAAGTCCAAGGATCTAGCAGTTGCTGCGTCCCACGCCGCAAGAAGGCGAGAGAGCGAGAGCCAGACTCCCTTCTTCCAATGTCCTTATATGGTCCCCAGCAGAAGGTGTAGCCCAGATTAAAGGTGTGTGCCACCACACCTTTAATCCCAGATGANCNTGGACTCGGAGATCTCCCTGTCTTAATCTTCTGGATTCAATCACCACTGTGTCTCAAGATCTCCATACCAAGATCCAGATCAGAAACTTCTATCTCCCAGNCTCCAGATTAGGTTCACTGGTGAGCCTTCCAATTCTGGATTGTAGTTCATTTCAAATATAGTCAAGTTGACAACCTGGAATAGCCACTACAGTCACTAATTGAGAAAATGCCTTACAGCTGGATCTCTTGGAGGCATTTTCTCAAGGGAGGCTCCTTTCTCTGTGATAACACAGCTTGTGTCAAGCTGACACACAAAACCAGCCAGTACACTCAGCATCAAGCATAACTGTTACCTCAGTATTATAGGCATTAATTTATACATTAAAAATCTTATCTGTTCCCATTCTATCTTTCAAATAATTACTACAGAGACCTATTTTATTGACAAGCTGTAAGCCTAGGCTGGAGCTATTCTAACCACTAAGCCTCTTACTTCTAGACAAAAGCCCCACTACTCACCAGTCTGGTCTTTCCCTGGCTCTCTCTGGCTCATATGTGTCTTCATGCCTCATCTCTCATCATGACTTCATGACAAATCCTACTGGTCTTTCCATGTGGTCTGTCTTCTTCTCCTTGTGTTCATTCTCCTACTTTTCTCTCCCTGGGACCTTTGGCTGAGATTGGAAGTCCAGCCTTCCTATTTCCTCTACCCAGCTAATTGGCTGATCAGCTCTTTACTAACCAATCAGAATGTTTACAAAACACTGAGACAAAGTGCTGCTTCATAAAAATAACAATACCAAAGTCTGGCCTGTAATCAACTCTCTGGAGGTATATCAATCATCATTAAAATAATACAAGGACATTTTTTACACAGTATACAAAACATCACTCTAGTCCAGGGTAAAGGGGTTGAAAAAGATATTTCAAGCAAATGAATCTAAGAAACAAGCTAGTGAGGCCATTTAATATCCAACAAAATAAGCTTCAAACCAATCAAAACTAATTAAAAGAGATAGGGAAGAATACTACATATTCATCAAAGGAAAAAAAATCCACTAAGATGCCATTTCAACTCTTAACATCTATGTCCCAAACACAAGGCCACCCAAGTTTGCAAAAGAAACATTATTACAACTTAAAGCACAGGTTGGCCCACACACACCGATAGTGGGAGACGTCAATACCCTACTCTTTCTAAAAGACAGGCCATCCAAAAACAAAAACAAATAAAAAACAGAACAACCTAAACAGAGAAATGGACTTAACAGATATTTACAGATATTACATTTCTACCAAACACAAAAGAATATATCTTCTTCTCTGCATCTCATGGAATTTATTCCAAATTGACCACATATTCAGACACAAACCCAGTCTCAACAGAGATAAGAAAATGAAATAACTACCTGTGTCCTATCAGATCAATATGAATTAAAACTAGATAACAACAACAACAACAACAACAACAAAAACAACAGAAATCTTACAGACAGAACAACTCCCTACTGAATGAAAATGAGTCAAGACAGAAATAAAGAAAAAATTGAAGACTTTGTAGAATTTAGTGAAAAGTAATATACACACCAAAACTTATGGACCACAATGAAAACAGTATTAAGATGAAAGTCCATAGTACTAAGGTTTACATTTAAAAATTTTAGAGCTTGTATAAGCAACTTAACAGTACATCTCAAAGTTCTGGAATAAAAGAAGTAATCAAACTTAAGCGGTAAGAAATAATCAAACTGAGGGCTAGAATTAAAACCATACAAACAAATAGAACAATACAAAGAATCAACTGGTAAAAGAGTTGGTTCTTTGGGAAAATCAACCCAATAGACAAACCCTTACCCAAACTAACCAAAAGGCAGTGAAAACATATCCAAATGAACAAAATTAGAAGTGAGGAGAGGGACATAACAGACACACAGGTCATCCAGACAATAATAAGGACAAACTTTAAGAACCTGTGCTCCACCAAATTGGAAAATCTAAAAGAAATAGCTACTTTTCTGGATAGGTACCACTTACCAAAGTTAAGTCAAGATCTGATAAACAATTTAAATAAATCTATAACTCCTAGTGAAATAGAAGTGGTCATTAAAAGACTCACAACAACAACAAAAAAGCCCAGAATCTGATGGTTTTAGTGCAGAATTCTTCCAGACTTACAAAGAAGAGTTAATGCCTTAAATTACTCCACAAAATAGAAACAGAAGAAACATTATCCAATGCATTTTATGAAGTCATAATTTCCCTGATACCTAAACCAAACAAAGACTCAACCAAAAGGATAGTATTTCAGACCAATCTCTTTCATAGACATTGATGTAAAAATACTCAATAAAATAATCACAAACTGAATCCAAGAACACATCAAAAACATCATCCACCATAATCAAGTAGGCTTCATCCCAGGGATGCAGGGATGGTTCAACACACAAAAATCCATCTATGTAATCTATCCTATAAAAAAAACTAGAAGAAAAAAAAAACAGGTTTATCTGATTAGATGCAGAAGTGACCTTTGACAAAAATTCAACACCCCTTCATAATAAAAGTCTCGGAGATATTGGGGGTACAGGCATATGCCTAAATATAACAAAGGAATTTTATATCAAGCTCATAACCAACATCAAATTGAATGGAAAGAAGCTCAAAGCAATTCCGAGAATATCAGGAACAAGACAAGGTTGTCCATTCTCTCCATATCTATTCAATACAGTACTTGAAGTTAGCTAAAACAATAAGACAATTGAAGGAGATCAAGAGGATATAAATTGGAAAGAAAAAAATCATGTATTAATATTTGTGAATAATATACAAGCATGCATAAGTGACCGTGAACTATTCCGCCAGGGAACTTCTATAGCTGATACTTTCAGGAAAGTAACTGGATACAAAATTATCTGAAAAAAAAAAATCAGTAGCCCTCCTATACACAAATGACAAAAAGAATGAGAAAGAAGTCAGGAAAACAATGCCTGTCACAATAGCCGCATATAATCTAAAATACATTGGGGTAACTCTAACTAGGCAATTGAAATGTTGGTATAATAAAAACTTCAAGTCTTTGAAAAAGGAAATTTAACAAAGCTATCAGAAGATGGAAGCAAGCTACAGATTCCAAGCAATCCCCATCAAAATTCCAACACATTTTTTTACAGACTTCGAAGAACCATTGTCAACTTCATATGGGAAAACCAAAAAACTCAAGAGAGCTACAATAATCCTGAACAATAAAAGAACCACCATTCTTTACCCATTCCTGACTTTTAAGTTGTACTTCAAAGCTGTAATAATAAAATGACATGAAGTATTGGCATAAAAATGGACACATCAATCAGTGGAATTTAACTGGAGACCTAGTCATAATTCCACACATACATGGATCCCTGATTTCTAAAAAAGAGTTTAGAAATACACTCTGAAGACAAGACAGCGTCTTCAACAAATGGTGCTGGTCAAACTGGGTATCTGCATGTAGAAAAATGCAAACAAATTTACATTCATTACCTTACACAAAACCCAAGTCAAAGTGGTTTAAAGACCTCAACATAAAGCCAGATACACTGAACTTGACAGAAGGGAAAACGGGATATGGTTTTGAATGCATTGGCACAGTAGAGGACTTTCAGAACAGAACACTGATAGCATAGGACTAAGATCAAGAGTTAATAAATGGGACCTCATGAAAATTAAAAACTTCTGGAAGGCAAAGGACACTGACAATCAGATTTTAAGCTCCCACTACCCACCCACCCCCATGATGTTTAGTTATGCTGGTAATTCTCATTGACTATGTTTAGGACCCCCTGAAAGACCCACCTTTTGATGCATCTGTGTTTCTAGAGATGTTTAACTGAGAAGGGAACTCTCACTCTGCTTGTAGGGAGTCTCATCTCCTAGGGTGGGCTGAATTAAAAAAGGGAAAGGAACAAAGCAATCTCAAGTATTGATCCACTGACCAGCTACCTCACACTCCTGACATCATGACTTCCCCACCATGATAGGCAGAATCCCGCAAAACATGAGCCAAGACAAATCCTCCCGTCACTTGCCCTTTAAAGGCATTTTGTCTCAGCAAAGAGAAGTAGGACTAAAGCTGTCCTCAAGTGAATTATTGAATGGCCGACTGTCTGTTGGCGACTGTATGAGGAACATATCTTTCCAGTAAGGGGTGTGGGCAGGTGACTACCTATTCTCTTTCATGTCATGTTTTGTTTTTCACAAATAAGACAACTTTAATAGATATTATTTTGTATTTAAAGTGCCTTCTTCAAGAGCCTTAAATGTTTCACAGACAATGTCTCTCATTAATCCCCACAACAACCCTGTGAGGTAGGTGTCACTCCCATTTTACAAAAGAAGGACCTCGAAGCACAAAGAGGTAATGTGCTCTGTAGGCTGGAAATCTACAGCCAGTGGCAGCTCCAGCCCTTGTTCTCTCCGGCCTTAGTCCCATCCAGCCAAATCCTAGCACCTTCTCTGTGAGCTGCAAAGTCGTTCCCTCCCCTTTTGTATACTTGAGACCCTACCCAGGCTTTCACACCTTGCTGCCAGTGCCCTTGATGACTTGCAGCCTGACCCTACCTGCCCTTGGAGTTTGGAGATGAGGTGGTGCAGAGTCAAGACACAGACTCCAGGAGCAGGTCAGAAACGCTACCTTGAGCTCATCTGAATGCTGCTACAACCTACCTCCTTTAATACCCTCTGCCCATGACTCATTGGTCCCAAGAAGCAGCAGTTCCCAATTGGCTGGCATTGTCTGCACTAGCAATCCTTGGTCCCTCAGGCAGTCCTCAATTAGGTCCTCCTGCAGGAAATGTTGTGGACCATTCATACTACAACACCTGACTCTGGCCAATGAGATATGAGGAGAGATGAACTGGGCCCTTTTCTCTCTAACTCCTCTGCTAAAGATATACCTTTTCCCAGAGAGTAGAGCCTGCACCAGTGGGATCCCTGGTGAGCTTGTCAGGGCCCCTGCCAACGTGATGTGGGCATCTATGGGTGTGAGCTGTAGACCACGTGTGTTTAAGACTCTGAGATTTGGGGTTTGTCTTGTTATTTAGGACAATCTGACTACAACACCCAGTCTTTTAGTCCTCCAGTTCTTTCAGTAAAACTTTCCAGAACATCATCATTGCCCACAAATATAGATGTGAACTGGCTTTCAAGAAAATGCAAACTCTCCCTGTCAACTTCCCCTCTCCAGTTTCTCACCATATTCGTGGGCTGGCCAAGTAGGGAAATGTCACCACTGCCTTCAAGTGATCATGACTTGACTTAGAATGCTACCTTGTTATTCTGATCAGATCAGGTCGAAATCCAACCCTTCATTAAAGCACAGATCTGAATGATAAAACCTTCCTGGCTTGACAAGTGGGTAGTGCTTCTGGCCCTCTGGGATTACTTAACAAGTTGTATTTTATCTTCAGTGTCACTTCCTATCTTATAATGTAGTTATTCGTGCCTGTAGTTTGCTTCTATTAGACTAATCTATCTTAAGGCAGATATCTCTATTTACCATGGAATCCTCTACAGTATCAAGCCATGCAGTTGATAAATAAATGATTCATGAATTAAATATTACTCTTCAGGGGAGGACTATGGACTTCTCTTTTAAATTCCAAGTGATCACGGTTCAGTAAGTGGCCTGAAATGTGTTCTCTGGTGAGCCTCCTTCTCTGTTGGGAGATTTTTGCAAACAACAAGAGTCAGGCATCTCAGCGAGCCTGGCTCCGAGGAAGGCGAGCTTAGACTTTATGCCTATGGTATGTTAGGCATCCCTACTCCCAAGAATAAACTAAAACAAGAGGAAAGTCTAATGCAGTAACGGGGACTAATTTATAGACCAACGGATCTTTGAATAAAGGAGGAATAGCTATGGGCTTCAGAGGGCCTTGGTGCATTGAAAAAAGTTTCTCAAAACAACAATGGGCACTGAAGCCTTGTAGCTACATTGACACAGGAAAGGGAAAGTAAGATTTAGAAGATACTAAATGGAAAAGGTTCATTAGAGTGTAATGAAAGGAAACATCATAAGGGATCAGACAGGAAAACCTTCAGCCTACTGACAGACAATTCCACATATCAAACTCCAGCATGAGAGATATAGGTGGGGATTGGCGAAGGGAGGGAGGGAGGGAGGGAGGGAGGGAGAGAGAGAGAGGCAGAGGAATGAAGAAGGGGGTTGTACTTGATGCACTTAGGATTGAATTTTTGTGGTGAAGAACTGATTCATTCATACAGTCACAAGTGCTTTGAAAAAGACTCTGCACCCGACATTGGAAAAAAGATGCTGAGAGCTCCAGGTGTCTCCCTTCCAGAAACTCAGCATCCAGAGATTGATATTTACAGTGTGATGAGTCAAGACAGACATGCACAAATCTATGAGCCCATGTGGGAGGAGTTGGAGGTAGAGACCTCTGCACTTGCTAGAGCACACCATGAAGGAATAAAGTCCTCACTTGTTGCCGGTACTTTTTACTGTGGCTACTTTCCTTCTTTATATTGCCCAGACTAGTGTTCCAGTCAGAGCCCTAAAACCAAGATCCATGCTGTCACAGTACAAACCTCATTACACTGTTTCCTGATAATAATTCTATTCCCCAGAAGCCAAAAATACCTCCCAAAGGATGTCAGGAACTCCACAAGCCAGTTTATGATGACCTGTTCAACTCTAAACATTTTTGTGTATGTGCACATGAGTGCAGGTGCCTATGGAGACCACAAGAGGGCATCAGATCCCCTGGAACTGAAGTTCTAGTCTTTTGTAAGCCATCTGACATGTGTGCTGGGAACTGATTTTGGGTCCTGTGGGCAAGCAGAACATGTACTTAACCATATAACAAGACTTTTCTCAAGCAATGCTTCCTGGGAGAAAGTTGTGCAGTAATAGACGTGTTCTGTAGTTTGGTATCCAGAAAGATAGCCAGCAGCTATGGGTGATACTAGCATTTGTCTGAAGAATTAGGTTTTAATCCCTGTAGACATGCAGTACTCGTGACTACCATATTGAGCAGTACAGGCCTTAACCACTGTGACTGCCTTTAGTTATGTCACTAGGCATGTGACTCTCTCTGTTTATCTAGCCTGCCTTAACATCCTTCGGGATCAATGTTTCAAGTGCCTAAGCCTTTGAGAACCAAGCTAAACACAAGATAAGGTCAGACTATGTGTGTCTACCAGTGTGACTTTGTGGTGTGAAGGTGTGAATCTGTGGTGTGTAGGTGGGTCTGCTGGTGTGAATCTATGGAGTGAAAGTGTGAATCTATGGTGTATAGGTATGAATCTGTGGTGTGAAGGTATAAATCTGTGGTGTGTAGGTGGTTCTGCTGGTGTGAATCTGTGGTGTGTATGGACTAAGCTCTTCTTGTTCAACCCCACCTCCTAACACTACTACAGTTGGGTTTGTTTCCAGTGCATGAACCTCGGTGAGCACATCTCAGCTGTCACAGAATTCTAACCTGCTGAAGCCATCCTTTCTGGCTTTCAGCATGTGGCAGTACTCTTCTAAGACAGCTTGAGTTTTACTGGTCAAACAATATATTCCATTCACTCAAGATAAAAGATCTTAAGATTTCATTATAAACTCTACAGAAAAGGCCATTTCATAGCCATTGACCTGCCCCGAGCTAGTCCTGGGTTAACTATTACTAGCTCTAGCTCTGGTTTCCCAGAATGTTCACAATGCTTGTGGAATTTACATCCAGAAATGACAGTGAGCATTTCTTGTTTTGTTTTAGCATTTTTATTTGTCTTTGTAGTAAGTTTCACTTCTGTGTTTTTTATCAGAGAGAGAGAGAGAGAGAGAGAGAGAGAGAGAGAGAGAGAGAGAGAGAGAAAAGAGGGCATAAAGGTGGGTAGGGAAATGGAAAAGATCTTGGAGGAGGAAAAATGATCAAAATATATGAAAAAAATTAATAAACACACAAAAATAATACAAACATTTTATTGAGTAAATAAATGAGATAAAATAGATGTGATAAAAAAATAACATACTGGAGCTGGAGAGATGGCTCACCAACTGTGGAGCACTTGTTCTTGCAGAGAACCTGGGTTTGATTCCCAGCATCCAGCATCCACATGACAGCTAGCATCCATTCATAACTCAAATTCTAGGGGATCTGATGTCCTTTTCTGATCTCCTCAGACACCAGGCATAAACATAATACACAGACATACATGCAGGTAGAACAAACACTCATACATATAAAGTAAAAAAGTATATCTTTGAAAATAAAGACTATAACATATACATGATAATGTTGAATCAAATCTAGCATAAACTATGCATCAGAAAAAATACTGCTAATTACATTATGGTGGCATAATGTACTATCAAATTAATGTAAACATTTCTATTACATTGACTTTGTGTGTGTGTGTGTGTGTGTGTGTGTGTGTGTGTGTGTGTGTGTGTATGACTGCATATGTATGGTGGCAGAGGGCAAATGACTGGAAATAGTTCTCTTCTTGGGTCATTGGGCTTAGCAGCAAGCACTTTTACCTGTTGAACTATCTCACTGGCCATACTAAATTTTATTCAAAGCTTTAAAAAAGACACTTTGAGTTTATTTGAACATACTATTTTATGGTATCCATCTGCCTACATTAACAAGCAGAATGTCTAAATCTTCTACAGAGGGAGAATTTTATTTTTTAAAGTTGTTTATAGTTATCAACATCTATGTTTTTGTACACAATGCCAACTTCTGTGCCACTGGGAGCATCAAGATGTGAAATTTCTGGAACGATTTTCTTCTGGGATTTTCTCTTAAACTGTTGACATCTTTCTGCAAACTTTGAAGATGGTGTTTTCTCGCTGGTATATGATGTGAGATTTGTCCATGGATCTGTGACACAGCAAAGCTGGTCTACTGTTAGGGACCTCCCCATATTATGCCCCTTAAATCATCAAGCAGATTTTCCCGCTTTGCAGGAAAGAAAAGGCTTATAGTCATCACGCATCAAACTGTGCTTCCACCTCATCAATTTTCACCAGTGCTTTTGGGTCTCTGTGTATTGTATAAACACAAGGGATTTTTGTTTCAAAGCCAAGTCATAGCCTGTTCTTTGTAAAGATACTACACAGGACATTTGGATTCAACCGTGTAGCCCCCAAGAATAACAAGTGACAAACTGAACTGGAGGAGGCATAAAACAATGATAACAAGTCAATGGTTCTGGGTCAGGGAGATACAACTCATTTTCAAGCGTCGGAAGATGTCAGTGGGGGAGACACGATGTTAAAACAGATGAACTAAGGTCTTTGGATTCCTGTGATGGCTCTTGATCAAGCTTCTCTGTCTTGTTTAATATAGACAGAAAATTCCTCCATCACGAATCCTCTAAAACAAAGACAGTAATAGTAAATCCCCCTGTTTCTCAAAGTAATGTTCTATGATCTGAAATGATTTGTCAAGTTCAGGGGATAAAGTAGCTGAATTTAGCTTAGACAAATCAAAGGATAATCTGGGCTTCCTCCTATCCTCTTTTACAAAACAGCTTCTTACCTTTGTCATCTAACACCTATGAGGGAGAAAGGCTACAGTTCTAACTTGTGTTATGCTCAGCATCAGGGGAAGAGGAGAATTAGTTGCTTCTCTTATTGTTGTGACCCTGGATCCATAACAGGAAGTAACACGTGAGGAAGGTGGAGGAAGACCTGGTTATGAGAAGCATTGGAGCTGTGGCGGCAGGAGCTGGGTGTAGTTACTTACAGTGAGTCCGGGCTGGTGCTCAGCTCACTTTTGCTTCTTATTCATCCAGGGGTAGCTTCAGCCCACGTATGCTCTTTGGTTGGTGGTTCAGTTTCTGGGAGCCTACAAGGGTCCAGGTTACTTGACTCTACTGATCTTCTTAACCCTTCCCCCAATTCTCCCACAAGATGCCCCAAGCTCTATTTAATGTTTGGTTGTGGGTCTCTGCATCTATTTTGGTCAGCTTCCAGGTGGATCCTCTCAGAGAATAGTTACACTAGGCTACTGTCTGCAAGCATAACAGAGTATCATTAATAGTGTCAGGGATTGGTTTTCACCCTTGGGATGGGTCTCAAGTTGGGCCAGTCATTGGTTTCCATTCCTTCAGTCTCTGCTCCATCTTTGTCCCTGCACTCTTGCAGGCAGAGATAGTTCTACCTCAAGACCCAGCTATATCACTCCTGGGTGTACATCCAAAAGATGCTTCACCATACCACAAGGACCCTTGCTCCTCTATGCTCATAGCAGCTTTATTCGTAATAGCTAGAAACGGGAAACAATCCAGATGTCCCTGAACTGAATAATGGATACAGAACATGTGGTTCATTTACACAATGGAATACTTCTTGGATATTAAAAACAAAGGCATTATGAAACTTGAAGGCAAATGGATGGAACTAGAAAATATCATCCTGAGTGAGGTAACCCCGACCCAGGAAGACATGCATGGGATGTACTTACTGATAAATGGATATTAGCCATAACGTGGAGCATACCCACATTACAATCAACAGACCCAAAGAAGCTAAATAGCAAGGAGAGCCCAAGGGAAGATGTTTGAATCTCACCCAGAAGGGGAAATAAATAGCCCTTAAATTTCAAGACAGAGTCTTATTCTTTAGCCTACTCTAGCCTTGGATGTATGGCAATCTTCCTGCCTCAGCTTCCTAAAAGGCTGGGATGACAAGCATGAGCCATTACATCCTGTTTGTTGTGACTTGTTGAGTCTTATTGAGATTCACTTCTCACTCAGGTAAAACAACCTCCTCATATTTACCTTGTTCTTTTCCTCTGTCTTCATCCCCCAGAACAAAGCCCACTCCTCTCCATCTGTTGGAAAGATACCTGGCATTTTAGTCCTGGAGTGTATCCATGAGAGGAAGCAATATAGCAATGGCCTTCATGCCTGGCCTCTTCCTGTAGGTCATTGATGGCTAGAGACGCTGCTCCAGGAGGAGGTGAAGGGAATCAATGTCACCCATGTGCTAACATCCTCTCCAGAGGTGTCTGGCCTCCCAAGAGCAGAAAGTAGCTTCCCCTCTTTCCTGAGGTTCCTGGTCTGGACTTAAGCTAGGGCACACACAGCTTTAATGACAGCCCATTGTCAGCCGCTTCTCATGCAGGTCAGCTTGCGGAGCCAAAGCTTTGGGAAAAGGCATCTGCAGCAGGGCATTCTGAGCTCAGCTAGACCTCTTTACGTGTTCCCTACTCGTTGCCATACAGCTCCAGCAGGCTCTGCCCAGACACAGGGGCCTTGTGAGGTGGGCAATGGGGGTACTGCAGATCAAGGAACGGGGTACTGCTGGCCAAGGAAGGGGGCAGAGGGGCTAGTAGGTCATTGCCTTCCAAAAGGAAAGGAAAGCAAGTTCCTAAAAAAGAGGGGGGGGGAGGAAGAGAGGGAGAGAGGGAGAGAGGGAGGGAGGAAGGAAGAAAAGAAAGGAAGAAAGGAAGAAAGGAAGGAAGGAAGGAAGGAAGGAAGAAAGAAAGAAAGAAAGAAAGAAAGAAAGAAAGAAAGAAAGNGAAGGAAGGAAGGAAGGAAGAAAGAAAGAAAGAAAGAAAGAAAGAAAGAAAGAAAGAAAGAAAGGAAGGAAGGAAGGAAGGAAGGAAGAAAGAAAGACTAAAAATAGAACTTTTGCCATTGCTGGGTAAATAGCCGAGGAGTCTCAGTCAGAGACCACAGAGAAACTTGCCCATTAGCATTTATTCTGCAGAACCCATAATAGCTAGAAAACGAAGCCCACCCAGATGCCTATCAAGAGAGGAATGAATAAAGAAAGCGGATTTTATTCAGCTGTAAAGAAAAATGAAATTGGGCCAGGGAGATGGCTCGGAGGGTAAAAGTGATCGCTACGTGAGCCAGACCAGCTGGGTCTAGATCCCTGGAACCCACAGGGAGAGGTGGATGCCGTTGTCATCTTAGTGCCCCTGTGGCCAGAGGGTGTCAGAGACAGAAGAACCTCCCAGGGCCACCAGGCCGGCGATCCTAGAGTAAAACACGACGTAGCAGGAAGATCAGGAGACAGTCGCCGTCATCAGAAGGAGGTAGCGTAAGAACTGGTTCATGGAAGCTCTCCTATGATTTCTACGTGCACATAATTGCACATCTACACATGTGCTCTCTCTCTCTCTCTCTCTCTCTCTCTCTCTCTCACACACACACACACACACACACACACACGCATGCATACACATGTACGGGGACACGGACACACACACACACACACACACACTCACACACACACGACAAGAAAACAGAAAAGGCTATTTAAGAGCAAGCGGAGGACCAATACATGGGGAAAGATGGGGAAGACAATGGGAAGGAGCAAGGAGCAAAGTGCAATGACACCGTGACATTAGACACCGTGACATTAAAGCACATCTCACACCTAGACCCTTTTTGGTCTTCCTGCTTCCCGTGTGCCACCAAGTGGGTAACGTTCCCAGCCGCACACTCCTGGCACCATGAAGCTCTCTCTCTGCCTTGCCTCAGGCCCATGGTAATGGTGAGAGCTGACCATGACTCGAAATTCCCCGAACCACGAGACACAATAAACCTTTCCTCTATTATGATGCCTTCTAGGTGGTTTGTCATGGTTACAAAATACCAACAAAAACACTTTCTGTTAGGAGCCTCTGGGCTGAGCAGAGCATGCAGGAAGTAGCTGGGCTGGAGAAAAGCTCACTGCATCCTGACAGTGATTAATTCTAACTGTCCGCTTGGCTGGATCTAGAGTCACCTAGGAGATTGCTGAGGTGCTGTCAACGAATGCCATCTCTCCTCACCATGATATTACCTATGCAACACCAAATAACTAGCTAGCCCAGAAAGTCAGCACCTTAAATCATTATTGATGATCTCCTACTGGCCCTGGGAGTTAGGAATCTAGCTAGGAATGGTTAGCTCGTGCCAGGATGCAGTCACTTCAGAGCTGGACTTGGGCTGCCGAATCTGCTTCCAGGCTTGGTTCTGCCTGTTGGGTCGGCTTCAGTCCCTCACTAGCTGGTAGCTGCAGGCTTCTGTTGCTCATCATGATGGTGACTCTAGCCTACCGCAGTGTCCTCATGCCATGGCATCTGGCTTACCACAGACCTTATAACTGATTTTGTGTGTGTGTGTGTGTGTGTGTGTGTGTACTTACAGTATATACATATATATCATAAAGCCACATAAATACATATACATACACACACAAACACACACTTATATGAGTATGTGGATATATATGAGAGACATCCAGGTAAAAGCTGTAGTCATTTATAATCTACCTGAGCAGTAACAACACTTCTACCTTTGTTTTTCATTACAGAGATCAACCCTGGTATAAAAAGGGAACAATTATATAAATGTGTGGATACTAGAACATAAGACTCTTTAGAAGCCTTAGAGGATGCCACGCCTAAATGGAATATTTCCTACATGTTGTGAGCTGTGAGTAGAAGATTGAGCCCAAGGCTGGAGACCTAGCCAGGTTCCCTGCTTGTTCATACCGGAAGGATCCAAATTTCTGCATTCTCCCGGAGAGCCACAGCAGGTAACTGCACAGGGCTAGGAAAACAGTGTTCATTTCTATTTGGTCAGACTACCTGCAGTCAGGCATTTCTTATTCTCCTATGAAGTATGCCGTCTGGAGCAAGTTACTCAACTGTTCTGTTTCTTAGAATTTTTTTTTCAAGTAAAGCAGAACTTCAGTGTACTTCCTCAGGATTACTGTATAATTTTAGTAAGATTAATGCATCTAAGATGAGTAGCCCAGTATGAGTGCTCTGTAAATTATAGCTATTATGATCATTGTTGACGTATATTATGTTTTAGGACTCGGAACGGACAGAGGGGAATTGTGGGCAGTAGTAACCGTAAACAATCAAATTCTTCCTTGTCCTGGGTGGGTTGTTTCTTCTCACTGTGATAAATGCTCGAGAAAACAGCCTAAAGCAGGGGACTTCGCTGACTTTTTCAGAGGGCTGAGTTTGTAACAGCGCGTGTGCTGAAGTAATGCTGTTCCCTTCCGGGCTGCCGTGGTTTGAGTGAGAAATGTCCTGCCCAGGGTCACATTCATACACTTGGCCCGCAGCTGGTGGTGCCGAATTGGAAGGCTGTGAAATCTTTGAGGAGATGGAGCCTCATTAGAGGAAGTGGGTGAGTAGCCCTAGTCAGGCTTGACGTTCCATAACCTGGTCCCACATCCCATCCTGTCTGCTCACTGTTCCTGATTATGGACAACTTGCGAACAGATGTCTCACACGCTTAGTCTTCTGACTTGGTGGACTGCACACCAGCTCAAAGTGTAAACCAAAAGCAATCCCTTCACTCCTTAAGTCACTTCTTTTCAGGCATATTGTCACAGCCGAGAGAGCAGCTACTGACCTAGTGACCAATCAGGAGCAGAGAGAGGAGTCCTGGTGGTGTTTAGCTCGGTCTGTCTTTCTCCCATACCTATCCCATCTGGGCCCCAGCTTACACTGGGGATGATACTGTCAGCATGCAGCATGGTTCTTCCCTGTTAATTAATTCTCTCTAGAATCCCACCATGGGGACTCTCAGAAGTGTACCTCGCCCATCTCCTAATTGACCCTAAATTGAGCCAAGTGAACACATTGGACAAATTTGTTTCTCCAATGTCTCCGAGTCCTGTGTATCTTTTAGTCATCCAACCATGCATTCTCTTCTCCTTCTCCCATGAATATAACATTAATATACACTTTGGGGTCTTTTCTAATTAATTTGCTTTTTGTCCACTTGATATTAAAGAGTCATTTGGGAAGAGGCAATCAAAATTGAGATAATTCCTCCCACAAGATTTACCTATAGACAAGTCTGTGAGGTAGGCCTGTCCTTGGAGGCCAGTGATACCCCTAGACTGGTGGTCCCGAGTTATATAAAAAGTCCGTGTAGGGAAAGCCAGTAAGCAGCGTTCTGCTATGGCCTCTGCTTTGGTTCTTGATTCTGCCCTGACTTCCCTCAGTCATAGCATGGGACCTGAGAGCTTAAGCTGAAGTAAATCCTTTCCTCCTCACGTTGCTCTTGGTTATGATGTTTCTTCACAGCAGTAGAAATGCTAAGTGAGGCATGGTCAAAGCAAGATAGCCTGCAGACAAACCTGTATCTGCTGTGGTGAGGATCAGGTGCCTCACTGCACAGAAAACTCAAATTAGGGTCTTTCAATTCAATAGCATTAGTATCAGAGGAAAGACTAAATAAACTTTAAAGCTAATGAAGTTAATAAAAATTTGAATTAACAAAGTAAAACTTTCTAATTGGAGTCATTATTTTTTTAATATCCCTTTGTTGTCTTTGGAATAGTCACATCTGCCGAATTCCAACTAGGTTAGCTCAAATGTTTTAGTTGTCGTCTCTGAGTTGGCATCAGGGTCCTACCTCAGCATCAGACGCCCCCAGGAGTGTGCTGGATGCTGCTGGTTCAGGCCCCCTGATCTGTGCTCTAAACCAGATGTAACAAACACTGGTCTGGAGACGTTGTCTTTCTTATTGGCACACTTGGAACTTGGAAGTGGAATGACCATAGACAAAGAGGAGGACCTGGACTCCTGGTTTGGCATGAAGAAAGGAAAGTGCTGGAAGTGTAGCTCAACTCAGAGCATTTGCTTGGTGTCCTGGAAGCAACAGAGTCAAAAGCAAGTTTCAAACCAAAGGTAACTCTACAGGGTCTCAAATAGCAGTGGTCACAGATAATTCATCTTCCTTTCTCTCCGTTGGTTGACTATCCTATATTGGCAAGGTCAAGGGAAAGGCTTTGTTGTAGTTATGAAGGAGCCCCTTCTGTCACATTTTAGTTGAGGCTCTGTCAACATTTCAAGGCCAGCAGGCACTCAGTCACTTCTTGCTAAACTGTGAGGACAGAGAACCCTAGGACCATGATACCTGATGTGTGCAGATCAAGGAGGTGCCTGCTGGCAACAGCTCCAACATCTTGTCATTCTCTCAACACCTCGCAACTCCTCAGAGAAAACAGCAGCCACCTCTCAGAACCAGAAGGCACAGGGGAGGTGACTCAGGCAGTTAATGGCCAAAAGATTCAACATGCCGCCCAAGGGATTCTGAAAATAAACAGAATTCTTTCCTAACCGGTTGTCTGTCTTACTTTTCCTTCTCCCAGCTATGTCCCTGCTGCCTGACACAGAGAAGTTCGTAATGATGGTGGAAAATTGCCAAGCTCAGCACACTTCTTCAAACAAATAATGAAATTCCAGTAAAGACTGCTCGAGTTTGCCGGAACAATAATGAAGACAATAATATTTTGTATACCTAAAGTGCTCCTTCTCCCCATTTATTATTTAATATGTGAACTTTACACATTTGCATATGCCTATAGGAGAATAGGCACAGTGTATATTAGGGACATAAAATCACTCCATGAATCATTGGTGGTTGTTTAATTCTCAAACAACTAGCCTTCTCCTATTTAAAAACTTTAATTTCAGATATCACAGTTGCTTCCAATCAATCTTATCAATTTCTCCCATTAGCATTTTACCAGAAAAAAATCCATCTATTAATACCTTGCATGCAACTTGCTGTGAACCTCTTCCTCTGAGGGTACAATTTCCCACCCTGAAAGCTAAAACCTGAAAGAACTGGAGTCTTAAAGGGGGAATAAAAAAACACTTTGTCATTAAGGATTGGGCCTGATTTCTCTACTCAATTTCTCTGAGGTCAGGAGCTCATGAACTAGGGCACGCTAGCCAGAGTTTATTTGAAATAGTAGAAATATAAAATTCTGTGGCACTAAGATTCCTCCAGCCAGAGTGACTCAGGAACATAGCAAAGGAGATAACATTTGATTTGGACTCTCGTCTTGAGTTGTGACATCTTAGTCTCTTTCAGCCTCTTTGATACCAAGTGTTCCCCACCTAAGATGTCACAGCATCAGTCGACCATTTCCCCAAGCTCCTGGAGAAGAAAGATTGCTCCTGTGCAAAGTAGAACCCCTGCTTTATCAAGGATGCATAAGAAAACGAAACCAGGTTCCTACAGTAACTGAGAGATGTCACTTGACTGGTTACATCTCTGTCTCAGTGGGCTCATCAGAAAGCTTTGATTTTTTTTCCTATGGAAGTCAAGAGGGCTGTGAGTATGGGGGCAGCAAAAGTGAAGAGTGAAGGGCTTTCATGGAGGAGATGCACTTCAGCAAGTGTTCATTGAGGCAGGTGCTAGAGTGGGAATCCAGAGACAACCTGCTTCGGTGAAGTCATGAAGCAGACAATTTCAACACAATGTGCTCACAAGTGATGCTGAGCTGTGGGAGTGGACAGACCTGGGGAGAGCACCATGGAGCTCCTATCACCATGGAGACTTCAAAGGGGAGTTCCTGGTGCTGCATAGTTGAACTATTGGTTAGTGTATTCAAAGCTTTGGGTTTGTTTCTTAGCATTACAAAAAAAATTTTTTTAATTAAAAAAAGCAAGAGTGTTTTTTTTTTAATTACTAAAATTCTAAAAGATATATGGAGAGAGAAAACATGACCAAAACTGTGAACTAGTGCAGGGATGAGAATAGGTATATAAGTATCTTGAAGGGAGGAATTAAGAGACTTTTGGCGTATACCAGGAGGTATCTGGTTCGTATGACAGATCTATTTTACACTGTTGTCCACAGACGCTGTGCCAGTTTATACCCTCTGCAGCAGTGTATAATGGCTCCTATTCCCCACATGCTTACCAGCACCTGTCACTTCTTTTCTTGATGGTATCATGTCTGACTGGGGTGACATGAACTCTCCAGTACAATTTGTTTCCCTGATGGCTGAGGATGTTGGAGACAGGGGGAGACTGAGGAAGTGTACAGTAGAACTCACTTTACATGAAAGTAGAAGGGGTCACTCTGGGAGAGGAAGGGGTCTGGCAGGGGTTGGGTTGAGGGACAGAACAGGGGCGGGGTTTGGAAAGAGGATCAACAAGAGCTATGTATGAAAATGTCATCATGAAATGCCATGCTGTATTTTTAACCAATGAAAAAGAAAAGGAAATGACAGCATTCAAGAGAAGAAACTACAGGTGTGTGGTGGGTGTGCTGGCTCCTCATTGTCATAAGAAATGTTGAGAAAGGAGAGTAGAGGGGTAGGGAGTGAACTCTTGCCTCTTCACGTTGACGTGGGCATTGCTTAGTATGCTAAAGTATCTAAGTTTGGATCACTGATAGTGTTGGAGCCATTGCTGGGATTTAGTCAAGAGCAAAGGGGGTCTGGTCTGCCTTGCCATTTCAGACAGATGATTTAACTAGCAGTGAACAGGAAAGGAACAAGAGAGGTGGGATGGAAAGAACTAGGGTGGTGCTGGTGGGAAGACAGCCAAGCATTCTGGGGACATACATCAATAGGGATTGCTTAGTGCAATGCTGCATGGGAGTCTGGGCCTCTATAAGTGATGCCTGGTCCTCGATGATGAAAGCCACCATGTTGGAAATCATCTTGGATCTGACGTAAAGGGAGCCATCCAGACCTTCTACACCTGAAGATCCCAGGCTGGAATCCACCAATCAGCTAGCAAGCTCCGTAATCGATTCCAATGGGCCTCCAACCTAGAAAACCACAGGCATAGAACATACTTCAGGGGGTTGCCTCAGAGCCCTGGTAAGTCACAGCTGACAGTTTTATCCTTTGCTGAGTTAGGGAACTCTCCAAAAGGATATCGGTGTTGTTAGATGCCAGGAAGTTAAGACAGAGAGAAAATGAAGATCATACAGCAAGAAAACAAAAAAGAAATAGGAAATACAGGGAACCGTGAAGATGAAGAGAGGCTCACCGAGTTGGCTGAGGGAACATTTCGAAAGCTGACTTGCTCTTCCTGAGGTAATGGTAGGAGAGAGGTTTCAGTCTAGATCATGATTTAGCAATTTGTTTCTGAATCACTAATCTCAGGGTTTTCTCAACTAGCCCCGTGTCATTCCCTGTACTTGACATTAACATTGAATACAGACAATCTGCGAAGGTCTGAATCCCCCCCCCCCCCCATCGTGGCTTGGCCAGGAAGAATAGGGGAAACACAGGAGCCCAGATTCATGCATTCCAGGGCCCATGTCCTTTTTGTAGTAAGATGAGCATTTTCCTCAGGCAGGAGTGAGGTGGTACTTTGGAGCTCATTCCAAGACACAACCAAGAGACCAGAAAAGTTGCTTTCATGAGGATAAGACTTCCAGTTATTTGCCTCCAAGATTGTCATGGTGCCAGGCACATAGCCCAATGTTACTCTAGTGACTTCTTAGGTTGGTGTAGGGGGACCTTAGGGAATAAGGAAGACCAAGGGATAAGGTCAAAGGGTGTGCTTCGTGACGGTTTGAATGGGAACAGTCCCTGTAGGTTCATTTGGCTGAATGCTTTGTCTAGAGTTGGTGGAACTGTTTGGGAAGGACTGACTAGGAAGTGTGAGTGCTCGCTCTTGTTGAAAGAGACGTGCCCCTGGGGCCAGGACCGAGGTTTCCAGTGCCACTGATTCCCAGTATGTTCTCTGCCTCCTGTGGGGGGGGGGTTCAGACTGTGACCTCTCAGCTGCTGCTCCATGTGTTTGTCATCTGCTCCCTTTATTCCTCAATCATGGACTCTAATCCACTCCCCCCTCCCCAAGGCTATAGGCATCAAACAATTCCTTCTACAAGTTGCCCTGGTCATGGTGTTTTATCACAGCAACAGAAAAGAAAAGTAACAGACATGTTACTTCCACTATTTGCTATAGTACCACGGGCAAAATGAGCAAGGAGAGTTCAGGCAATGGGGGTGGGGTGGGGACAGAGGAGGGGCAGTGGCTAAAGGATTCTACTGTACAAAGGATTCTGCCCAGATCCACTGATACATGCTGGCAAAAGAGGTAAGACAGCCCTGTCATTCCTATGAAATGGAGTTGCTTGCCCAAGATTTTCACATCTAAATCAGAAGATTTAGTGCATGAAGAAGATAAGACCACTTGCTTGGGAATGACAGATGTAGGGAAGTTTTTTCTTAATATGGGTAGGCACATCTTTTAAGTGCTGTCCCCTAACACAAATCCATCACCGCTCAGATGTGCTCCTTGACCAGCCTTTCAACAGTGAGAATGGGGTATGCTGATGAAGCCACATGTTCCGTGCCAGCACTCCCAAGCCCTTGGCTTCATAGCACCGCATACCAACCAACTGTTCCTCTCTCAGTTCCAAGTCATTCTATACATCATTGCCAGATTGATTTCCTAAGTAGGTCCCATGGCAGTCTTCTGCTTTGAATCCACAATGGCTCCCTGTTGCCTCTACAACTGAAAACCAACTTTTCAACTTGGCCCAGGTATCTGTGGTCCTCAACATTTATGCCTGTCTCTCCCTCAAAGCTATAATGGGGGCATTGTGACACCTGGGAAGAGTGGCACAGTCTCTCATTAGCATCCATTGAAAATATAGCAGTGGATACATTTGACAGATGGATGGGAAAGAGGCTCCTGTGGACAGAGGAGGAACATTTTTAAATTAAACCTTCATTCATCTGAGCTGTTTTATGGTAGGAATTTCAATCTGGCTCATATTAATGGACAGGATGTTGTGGGAAGTGAGGGACCCTGATGAGGTTGACGAGTAGCCATGCTTTCATACAAGGACTCTGTACTTAGAGAAACACAGGGTAGGCCTTGGAAAGGGCCCAGTGTCCCCTGAAGCAAATCAGGTGCAGCCCAGCAGCTCCTTGTAGGAAGATAAGTTAGGAAGTCTCTGTTAGGGCAACGTCTCTGTGAAGGGGTGAGGGAGATACAACCTCTCTCAATTTCAACTACACTCTTGCTTAACTGGCTTTATTCAGGGGGGGGGGGGCTCCCACTGCAAACAGGCTTCGAGTTCTCTTTTCTTCTTCTTCTTTTTCTTCTTAAATAATAAATTGATAATGCCAAGAAGTTGTCAACTGTTGTCTTGGGGACCATCAAACACGAATTCATAGCCTCCTGTTCCCTGGGGGAAGAACAGCCTAAGCCAGAACTCCGAGTAGCAGAGTGTGTTCTGGTTTTCCATTCCTGGCAGGGTGCTTTGTGATCTTGGCAGAGTCACTTCGGCTGCCCGTGCTTCAGTGTCACCACGTGTAAACTGGAGATGAATCATGGCAGTCCCTGTCTCTTAAGAGTCCTATAAAAATTGAGATAATAAGTGAAAGATAGTTGGCATGGTGCCACGGGCCATACAGAGGGTCTACGTTGGGGCTGCCGCTCCTGTGAGTGGTATGGGAAGCTTCGTGCTAAAACCAGAGACTCTGGGATACGACCTCAGGTTCACGTTATGACCTCAGCCAATGCAGTGGCTTTCTTTCTAGGCTTCTAATCCTTTAAGTGGACACAGGTAGCGAATCTTTTTCCTGAAGACTGAAGTGGAAGGAGTGGGTCCATCCTGTTATCACCATAGCTCATGGACTGTCGATCACTAGCTATTGTTCACTTACTTCAGTTCTCTACCTATCTCTACTGCCTGCCTCTACCCCACTCCAACCGAAGTGAGTCTTTCAATGATAATAGTATGTTTTTAAAAGTTAGGAATCCTCAGATCTTCCTTTCTGAAAGATAATTCTGTTTCATAACTTGCCCATGGATTGTAGGTTTGTAAACTCCACTTGCTTACTTCCCAGTGATGGTACTCTGTCCCAGTTCCACCAGAATCGGTATGCCTTTTTTAAAATCTCTGCGATGGTTAACCTTGACTCTCTACTTTGTGGGATTTAGAATTACCATGGAAGCACACTCCATGGAGGGCAGGCCAATTCAGAGTTTTGGCTACAGTTTGGGAATTAAAGAGAATGTGGTGTGAACATCAGGTTCCCTCTCTTCATGGCTTCCCAACTATGGATTAAAAAAGGAGCAGGCACCAGGTACAGGTATACAGGATGCACGGATGCTCCGGCTGCAGTGCCTTCCCTGACCAATCAGCTGATTGGTTCTTTGAACTGTGAGTCAAAATAAGCCCCTCCTTCCGGAAGTCGCTTTTGTCAGACATTTTACCAGCACAGCAAAGAAAGTGACCGGAGGAACTGAGCCTCTCATTCTCATCTTAGTGACAAGTATTTTAGTTAGAGAACCAATGGTCCAAACTAACATGAATCAAAAGGCACGAACTTTAGGAAGTGAGGACTGCTGAGAACTGGAGGAATAACCTTTCCAGGGAAGAGCATACCAACGGGCCAGCCAGTACCACATGGTCAGCCTTGAAAACATGCATCCAAGTTACATCGTCCAGACTGGGCAGGTTGTTATTAGAAATATAGATGCATATACATGTAACAACAATTAATGGAAAAAGGTTATGAATTTGAAAGGGTGGGGTGTTATAGGGAGGAGAGAGGAATGATATAATTATACTATAATCTCAAAAAAATTTTAAAAATAAAAAAAGGAACAAATTGGAGGCTAGAAAATTACTCAGTGGTTAACAGAACGCGATGCTCTTGGGTTCTGAGAACCCAGCTGTTACTCCAGCTCTTTGCGATCCAATGCTCTTCTGATATATATATATATATATATATATATATATATATATATATATATATATATATATATATATATATACACACACACACACACACACACAAAATACATGTACAAAATAAAAATAAACAACTTTTAAAGTGTTAGAAAGCACAAGAGCCAATAAGGACAGAGCAGACATGCTAGGCTGCACATCAAAATCCCCTGAAGTCTTCTTTCTGCCGAGGAAGTGATCCGGGAGCCTTGATAAACACTCCGGGCTGATTCTGGAAGAAGCTTGTATTTACGCAACTCTCAAAATCATTCTGAAGTGTGCTTAGCTTCAACTCAGTTGCCTGCTGTGACGTTCACTGTGGAGCCATGCGCAGGTGTTCTCAGGCTGGGGAACAGAGAGTACCACTTGGGAGACATTAGGCGCTGAGTCTTCAGCTATGGTCTTTAAGAATTGCTTGGGTTACAGAGGACGGGGAGAAATGGCTGGATGAAGAGTGTTCCTGCTGGAACAGAGACATTTGCCTCTTTTTTTTTTTTTTTTAAATCTAGAGGCAGATTTCAGAGTCACTGTGTTTCAGGCTAAGGACTGTGAACATTATTCTGCAAGCTGTAGAAACTATATGGAGATCTGGTGCAGGGGAGCAATAGTACCGGCAGAATTACAAGAGGAAAGATGAAGGTGTAGGATGGATTCCATCAGGGAGAGAAAGAAGTCAGGGGCTGTGACTAGAAGGCAGCAAACACAGGGGCTGGGGAGATGGCTTGTTGTCCAGGCATGAGGACCTGAGTTCTATCCCCAGAGTCCACATAAAAAGGCCATGTGTGGAGGTGTGTGATTTTAATCCACAAGCTGGGGGTGCAGAGACAGACAGATCCCTGAGGCTCAACGGCCAGCCAGCCTATCATAATTAGTAAGTCCCAGGTCACAGAGGAAAAAAACGTGCCCCAAAAACCCATGATAAAGGAAAGCCAAGGTGGATGGCTCCTGCGGAGTGACATTCAGTGTTGACTTCTGACCAAGCCAAGGTGGACAGCTCCTGCAGAGTGACATTCAGTGTTGACTTCTGACCTCCACACTGGGTACACACACATGCCCCCTACCCCACATACAGAGAATGCAGCCGGAGCACCCTGGATAAGGAGACTCAGAGCCAAAGGAAGGCCATGTGATAGGACAGTGTATCAGGAACAAAGATCACAGTTGGAGAGATATTACCCAATGCCCTCAGTTATGTAGCCCCAAGCCCATTAGTTTACCTTTCCTTCAGCCAAACGTATACAAGCCACAGAACATGTCAGTTACAGGCACCAGTTACTGTGAGCAGTGGATGATCAGGAAGGATTATATAGCGTTCATCACTCCTGACGATAAACACGAAACATAAATACTTTAGCCTTAAGTCCTGTTCAGAGGACCAAAATGAAATGGTAGCTGTCGACTGCCTCACAGACCACACAGCAATTAAGCTGAGAGCCAAAGACAAGAAAGAACTGACTGGTGCTGATTGCTGGAAAATCACCCTGTGCAGAGAAGCCGCAAGAGCAAAGGTGGACTTAAAAATAAAAGGAAAGAAAGAAAGAAAAAAGAAAGAAAGAAAGAAAGAAAGAAAGAAAGAAAGAAAGAAAGAAAGAAAGAAAGAAGGAAGGAAGGAAGGAAGGANACAGTTTCTGTATCCATTCCTCTATTGAGGGAAATCTGGGTCCTTTCCAGCTTCTGGCTATTATAAATAAGGCTCCTATGAACATAGTGGAGCATGTGTCCTTATTACCAATTGGAAGATCTTCTGGGTATATGCCCAGAAGAGGTATTGCTGGGTCCTCCGGTAGTACTATGTCCAATTTTCTGAGGAACCGCCAGACTGGGAACAATAATTTTGATAATCAAACATGACCTATTTTACCATTGAAGGCCATGGGGATTCCCATGGTCTGGGCTGCCACCTGCTTTCATGTTTATGTCTATGCTCCCTGTTATCAGTGAAGACCACTTTGATGTGCATGGCCAGTGCTGCCCCTGAGGGACATGTTGGTATCCTCCATCCTGCTGGGGCCATATGACATGTAGATGTCCGTGGTCCATTTGCCACCAAAGGCTATATGGATGTTAGTGGTCTGTGAGGCTGCCCAAAGCCTTGTTGATATCCATGACCCATGCTGTAACCAGAAACCATATGGAAGTCCATGTTCTGTGTTTCCACAAACTGTAAAAGTCAAGAAAGCTTCTTTTGGCATACTCAAAGTTGAGAATAAGAGAAATAGAAAGTTTCTGTGACAACCCCCACACCTTCCACTGCCCCCCGACAATAAAAAAAAAAGAAAGAAAGAAAGGAATGAAGGAAAGAAAAAGAGAGAGAAAAAAAGAGAGAAAAAGAGAGAAAAAGAGAGAGAGAGAGAGAGAGAGAGAGAGAAAGAGAGAAAGAGGTGGGAAGCCGGTATAACCAGAGCCTGCAAACTAGGTAGAGAGTGGCCCCGGGTTCTATATCTTTGGGGAGATATAGAACCAGATCAGCAAGGAACTTGAAAGTCAGGCAAAGAATAGAGGGCATATGTTACTCCAAACGACAGAAGGGTGGGGTACATCTGGAAATATAGACTGCTTTATGGAGAACAACTTGTAGGCAAGACAAAAGAGGGAAGGGTAACCTGGCTGAAGGTATGGGGCATATAGTTTACAGACACTGTATGTGTTGATGACCTGGTACACATTTGATGGTAAAAATGGCAGGAATGGATACCTTAACGGTGAACAGTAAAGAGAGATAAGGTGTCCTTATTCCTTCTTAGCCTGAGGATCTAGACATGATATATTAAGATGGAGACATTTCCAAATTAGCAAGGTCATTGGGGTAAGTCATTGAAGTTCAATTCCTATCATGCTGAATTTACATAGTTATTAAACTTTCTAATAGAGAAGTATGGGCTAGACATAGTGCTCTACAGTTAGGAATACAAACTCCTCTTGCAAAGGACCCAAGATTGCTTCCCAGCACCCATGTCAGATGGTGCCCAACCTTCTACTACTTCACATCTAAGGAATCTGGTGCCCTCTATGGCCTTTGTAGACATTGCACTCATGCACATGCATACAAGTGCATGCACACACAAGCACATACACACATACACACACCATACTATAATTTTAAAATAAAAAAAAATCTTTAAAAAGCAAGAAGTTTATGCTGGAGGAGATGTTTAAGAGAGAGATTTCCCTGAGAGAGCATCTGAGGGCTTATAAGGTAAGAGCAGATGAGTCCCCTAGTACAGAGAAAGGTGTGTTCTGGATGCAGCTGGGAGCAGAGGCAGTGTGTTAACAGAGCACTAATTTCACAAGGAGGGGAGACAGTGCAGGGAACTGGAGTTGCTGTCTGAGTGTTTTATTACGAAGTTTTATAGTGGTATAATATATTTAATGTAAGATTTACCATCTTAACCATTTTAGAGTACATTTCGGTGACAAAGCATGCACTCGTTGTATGATGTCAACCATTTCCACACTTATGTTCATCTTGTAACATTGAAGCTGTGCAAGCTGTGTGTCAAAAACAGCCCCCTAGCTTCCTGTCTCCCCACACCCCACAGGCCTGCTACTGACACTCCTGGCTTTATACTTTCTGTCCTTTGATCTCTGGGCTACTCAAAGAGTCTCAAATAAGCAGTATCAACAGTGTTTACCTTTCTGCGGTGACTGACTTATTTCCCTTAGCACAATGCCTTCCAGGTCCACCTCTGTTCTAACATATTGAGCAATTTCCTTCCTTTAAAAGCTGAATAATTTTGCACTGTCTGCACATGCAACTGTCAAGCTGGTTAAGTGTTCTTTAACTCAGCTGTCATGAATAATGATGCTATGACCAGGAATACAAACGGTGCTTTTAGACTGTGCCTTCCATTCTCCTGGCTATATACACTCACTAACACTCCGTTTACTATTGTAATGCAGTGCAGCAATATTGTCCACAGTGGCAACTATAAGTTCCATTTCCAATGATAGTGTACAAAGGTTCAAACGTCTGTTTTTAATGAACACTTCTTATTCTCTGGAAGTCATCTTGATGTGCTTGAGGAGCTGTTTCAGCAGGGACTACTAATGTTGAACGTTTATTCATGTTCTCTTTGGTCACTTTTAAATCTTCTTTAGAGAAATGTCTATTCAAGGCTTTTAGCTAGCTTTGATTTTTTCTGCTGTTGCTGCTGCTGTATTTAATAGTTCCCTGGTTAGTCTGAGTATTGGCCTCATCATTGGGCTATGTGATTTTCAAATATTTTCTCCCATTCTTTGCCTTTTTACTCACCAATATAACTATCTTATGCTTTTCTGTGATGGTTTTTATTCAATGAGTTTTTATTTTTAATTTAATTTTTAGTAAAAATAAAGTTTTTATATAATGTATTCTGATTACGTGTTTTTTTTCCCCTCATCTTCTTCCAGATCTTCCTCACCTCCCCACCCTACTAACTTCACACCTTCCTTGTCTCTCTCATAACAATACAAACAGGCCAATAAACAATCAAACAAGAATAAAACTGTAGAGAATTTAAATCTAGCAACATGGCTGCTTTGAGTGAAATAGAGACACACTCTTAGTACATACCTTTAATCCCAAACAATGTTGGTAAAATTAGTTTATAGAAGGAAACGGTCGTGATTAAAAGTGATACAATTGAGGGGCAGAAAAAGTGACAACTCACAGAAAGATTGACAGAATGAGTCAAAGATTGAGTATGCTCAAACTCTCACAAGGACAGGAGAAAGAGAGCAGCAGCAGAGGGAGGGGGAGGGGGTAGAGGGAGGGGGAGGGAGGTAAAGGGTGAGGGATGGGGAGGGGAGAGGAGAAAGAGAAGAAGAAGGAGAGGGAGAGGGAGGGAGAGGAGGCAGTTTTACTGAGACAGTTTTAAAGAGACACATTGAAGAAATGACAAGCTAGACACAGGTGAAGACAGAATGAGCCAAGAATGAGAAGGAGCCAGAAGATTAGAAAAGATTGCCAGAGTTAGTATGAGGCCAAGCAGAGCAATTCAGTGAGAAGTTGAAAGAAGCCAGTTTGAATCAGTCAGCTTGGAGAGGAGTTTTGAAACAGAACAGCTGAGTTGAACCATTCAGTCAGAGTTCAGAAAGAACTAGAAAGTATGAGCTTATTCAGCACTAAGCCTCCAAGATGATAATTACATCAGGTGAATACAGTTACTTTTACATAAAACAAAATAACAATTTAAAAAGGAAGAAAAAGCAAGAAAGCACAAGAAATGCATACACACACAAACATAACTTGTAATAATTCAAAATTGGAAACTGTAATGTACAAGCAAACAATGAATAGCATTTGAAAAAGGCCCAAATAAAACAATATAGACAAAAATATTAAAAATATTCATTTTGACATTTGTCTTCATTTTGTGCAGGTCACTGACTGCTGATTGTGGAGCTTGCCTGTAAGTGTGGTTTGTATGCACAGTGAGACTCCACTGGAGAAACTATGTTTTTTCGTTGTAAGCAGTTATTAATTGACCATAATTTCTTGCTTGGGGATGCGAGCTCATACCTACTTCCCCTTAAAGTACTGGCCCCTGTCTCGTTTGAACCTTTGTAGGCCCAGTGTATGCTGCCACAGTCTCGGTGAGTTCTGTTGTGTCTGGATATTTTCTTGATGTCTGCTATCCCCTCTAGCTCTTACAACCTTTCCAAATTCTCTTCTTCAGGGCTCCCTCAGATCCAAGGCAAGGGATTTGGTGCAGACATACCATTTCGGACCGAGTGTTACAAGGTTTCAGTGCATTTTTAAAAGAGCAATTTCAGGTTCACAGCAAAAGTAAGTTACAGAAATTTCCCCGTACATCCTCTGTTCCCACAAACACACATCTTCTTCAAGCACAGTCTTGATGCATTTGAAAACCATTTTCATGAAGTGAAAGTTGTCTATTTTTCATTTTGATACCCATGTCTCTATTTTCTAGAAACCACTGTCAAATTCCAAATTCCATGTTATGAGATTTACACACACACACACACACACACACACACACACACACTCACACATATCAGCCCATTACCTTCTGGTCTCCAAAGTTTCTGATGATAATCTGGTAATAAACTTATTAAGAATCATTTGTATTACACATTGATCACCTCATGCTGATTTTTAATACTTTCTTTTTGGTTTTGGCTTTTAGCAGTGTGCTTTATTGTGACTCTCTAAAACTTCACAGTATCTGGAGTCCATTAAGCTTCTTAGATGGTTATATTCATGCATTTTATCCAATGTGGGGTACAGCCACCTTTTTCTTCAGATAGTCTCTCTATCCTCGATGCCCTCACTTCTTCATTTAGAATGTACATGTAATGTGTGCCCACAAACCGGTCCATTCAGTGGTGCCCCATAGTTCCTTATGGTATTCTGAGTTGAAACATTCCAAATGTTTCTTTCTGCTCCTCAGAAAACAACGATCAACCAACCAACATGGATCTTCTCAGCTTCAGTCTTGATTTCATTATCCTGCACACTAAACCCCACTTTCAAACTACTCCAATGATTCTATGAGTTTTCTTGGGGCATCCTTGACCCTCCTAATTTCTATAATCCTTACTCCTCTTATTTCTCAAGCTTTGTCTAGTTCTGCCTAATGTTTGCCTGTGGGTCTCTGCACCTGTTTCCATCACTTGCTGGAGTCTCTGAGTCTCTGATGGTGATTATGCCAGGTTCCTGTCTACAAGTATAGCAGAATTGCATTTACTTTTTTTTTTTTCTGGGTGTGTTTGGTTCTATCTTAGGTCTCTGGGCCATCCGGCCTCTGGTTTCTCGGCCTCCAGGAAGTGTAACAGATGCGCTCTCTCTCATGTCATGAGTCTCAAGCTGGAATAGTCATTGGTTAGCCACTCCCACAATTTCTATACCGCCCTTATCCCAGCACATGTTATAAGCAGGACAGATTATAGGTTGAAGGTTTTGTGGCTGAGCTGGTGTCCCAGTCTCTCAACTGGTAGTCTTGCCTGGTTTATAGGAGATGATTGGTTCATATCCCCCCCCAATGTTGGGGACCCCATTGCTAGGATCACCATTGTCATTGGTTCCTAGGAGTTTCCATTGCTCTAGGTTTCTACCCTGTCCCGGAATTGCATACCCACTCCCCAGTTTCAGGAGTCTCTCCCAATACTTTCTTCCTCTATCTTCCCCCAACATGGTCCCTCCTTTCCCCATCTGCCTCCAGTCCACCAGCGGGATCTATTTTATTTTCCCTTCCCAGGTAGATTTATGTATCTCTTGCTTAAGCCCTCCTTGTTAGTAGCCTCTCTGGGTCTGTGCATGTAGAATGAGTATCTTCACTTTACAACTGCTATCTACCGATAAGTGAGCACACACACCATATTTCTCTTCCTAGGTTTGAGTTACTTCACTCAAGATGATTTTTCTAGTTCCATCCATTTACCTGAAAATTCATAATTTTTTAATAGCTAACACTCCATTGTATAAACGGACCACATTTTCATTATCCATTCTTCTGTTGGAGGACGCCTAGGTTGTTTCCAGTTTCTGGCTAGCGTGAATCAGAGGCTTACTGAGACAACCTGGGAGCCTGCATGGGTCTAACTAGATAGGCTCTCTGCATACATAGTACCGTTGTGTAGCCGGGTGTTTTCTGGGATTCCTAACAGAGGAAGCATGGCTGTTTCTGATGTTTTGGCCTGCTTTGGGGACCTTTTTTTCCTCTATTGCGTTGCCTTCTGCAGGCTTAATATGAGGGGAGGTGCCTAGACTTATTGCAATCTGATGTGCCATGTTTGGTTGATATCTCTGAGAGACCTGCCCTTTTCTGAAGGGAAACAGGAAGAGTGGATCTGGGGGAGAGGTGGGGAGGGATTGGGAGGAGAAGAGGGAGGAGAAACTGCAGTCAGGATGTAATACGTGAGAGAATGAATTAGTAAAAAAAAAAAATCTAAAAACTAAATATTGGAATATTAATACTAATTTAACATAAACTGATTTGTAAATAATTAATGCGTGATAGAAAGTTTCCTCTAGTGAATGTATTTGTTATTGTCTTTTTTTAGTTGAATAATTTACTTATCTGTCTCATTGTTGATATTTTTATCCTATTGTGAATCATTTTTCTTTGCTGCCTCTGCTTTTTATTCTCTGAACATGTTTCATACAGCTGTTTCGATGTTATCCAATACATTTGCAATCAGAGTTTTGGATCTGGGGGATGGTGTTTTTGCATTTTCCCCCTTTGGGCCATATTCTTTAGTGTATTTGTGTGCTTTCGTGAGTTTGTTTCTAGTTGTTAAAATCCATCATTTGAACCTAATAATGCATGCGCTCCAGAAATCAGTTCTGTCTCTCCTAGCGGTTTCTGGGTTTTATTTTCTTGTTATGATAGACTGCCTCTACAAGGACCTGTGAGAGGTTTGAACCACCTAAAGTCACCGAGTCTGAGCCTGTGCTTTTCCCTGGTCCCGAGTGTTCACATTCTGAACCTCGCCTCTCCCCCTACTCTCTTCTTGAATGTCTTAGTCTTTAAGGGCTGAGCCTGGCCCATAAGATGGAGAAAGGAGCCAATGATAGTTCCTTAAATCTCCAGGAAGCTACCTCAGTCAGACGGAGAGAGACTTGCAACAGTGAGAGGGGTTCTGGCAAAATGGTCGAAGATCTCACAGATCACTGAGAAGAACAGGGTCAGTTAAAAAAATAAATGGTACCCAGCAAGTTCAGAGAAGGCATCAGGCCCCTGGTACCAGAGTCACAGGTTATTGTAAGCTGTTCTATGAGCTGAAAATCAACCCCGGGTGTGAGGAAAGGGAAGCTGGTGTTCTTAACCTCTGAGGCACCTCTCTAAGACAGAGCAGGAGCAAATTTTGTTCACCCTTGTTCCTTCCACCCATGTATAGGTGCTTGTGGAAAATGTAATGTAGCCATTTATCTTGGGGTGAAAATAAGTGGGTGGCTAGTTTCTACTTCATTCTTTTTTTTTTAAATGTAATTAAAACTGAGGAAATTTGACAGCAAGGAAGCGTCTAAGTCTTTCCCTAGATGTAGTGTGCAAGGAGGACACACATCCCACAAGAGTTTTATTAGAAAAGTTCTGCACGTACAGTTGTTGTCTAGGTCCTAAGTAGTGTCTTCACGGGGTGGGTTCTTAGTCATTTTCTGCCAACTGGTTTTACTTCTAAATCAAGTACTAAATACAAGGTCATTAATCAAGGGAAAGAAGAAATGGCCATAGAAAATGAAGTTGTGGAAAAGTAGTAGCTCTCATTGGTGGCGAAGCCAAGGGCATAAAACACTGCCCCCTTCTTACCTCTTGGAGTCATCATGGAAGAATATGCTTCTGTGACAACCTCTGTGGGCTTCCATGGCTACACCTTTGACTGCATCCTCTCATTACCCATAATCCTCATGTCTTTGCTCATGCATGGAATACTTTCCCAAAGCTATCTCACAAAGGGACCTACTCTCTTTTTCCTCTTGCCACATTCTGATGTCTTTATTCAGAAGTTATTTTCTGGACTCCCTCATGACCATATTTATAATCCTCCATATAAAATATATTATAGTTTGCCCTTTAACGAGACATTTCTTCTTGTGTCTTAGCCACTTAGCTAAATTTTAAGTGCTCAAGGGCAAGAGCTGTAGCCCGACAACTATCTTGGGATAGTCTTTCTGAGAATAGAAGCAGGAAAAAATAAAGAATCTAATCTCTTAAATACAGAAACTGTGTAGTAAAAGCTCAATAAACGTCTACTGGATACAAATGACTGAATATGTAACATTAAAGTATAAGAATAATATAAACCCCACATAATGCTTGCTCTATGAAGTCACTGTTGTAGTTTCTTGTCATGTTTTAACACATTAAATCATGAAGACACTGAAGGCCTTTGTGTTTGTTTGAAGAGTTATTAATGCCATGGGAAGACAGATAGATAAACAGTTACATGGCAGAGACTCTGAGGAGTTAAGTCCCACTGTCACAAACAAGTATGGTGGGGAAGAGAGTGGGTAGGGGTCTCTGAAGAGAACAGAAGACCCACCCACCAGACAAGATAGGAATTGCTTCTCCAGGGTCTCACAAAAGTCTGCAGCCAAGATGTCTGTCTCTGGGTCACCAGCAGGCCTCAGGGAAGATGCTGTATGTAGGAGGGGATGTAGTCACTGGCAACTTACCTGGAGTCTCTTAGTCGCGGTTGACAGTAGCTGTAGTTCTAGAGAAAAGGCAAGGCTGCTGAGAGCATCATTGTTGGGCAGCGGTCTGGACTGCATCCTAGCAGCCACTTAGTAAGTGTCGATATTATTTCCACTTTGGAGAATAGAAAACTAAATAGAGAAGTTGGACAGTGGCCCCGAATCCCATAGTCAATTTACAGTCACCAATTTCAAAATGTAATAAATTCTCTTAAATCAGTATTCCCTAAAAATTCCCGTGACATATCATAAGAAATACTCCACAGACAAACATGTGCCAATGCATCTGATTTGAAACGTTCACAAGCACTTAACCTGTGGTATTTCCTATTTAATGTGACTTTGATTTCGGCACAAAAGCCCACTGGATTCCACACAATGATTTCCCAGCTTAACCTGTGAGATTCACGGGCTGCTAAGTGCTGCCCCAGCCAAGGAATGCATGATCTCCATTTCTCCTGCTCTCCCAAGCTACTAGTTTAGGTAACAGTCATTTAAAAAAGAAGTATCCTAATAATAGGCCTTGAAGCTGGTGTTTAATTATACAGGGTTGAACTTAAGTTAAATGACATATTCCCTCATGAGTTACAAGTAACATAACTACAGAATCGCTGAAGGATTAGTTAAGACAGTTGTAATTGAAAAAGAAATATAATTAAGTTCAGAGAAGTCAACCGTCTCTGGAGCAAATCCCTCTTCTAGCAAAGGATTTCCTCTTGTGTGTGCCCCACTGGCTAAGCATCCTTCTGACAGGTGGAAACCGGTTACTCACAAGGTTACCAATTTACCGGCCCAGTTTTTTGGGCAAGATTGGTTGGATGCAAAAACCAAGCAGCATTTTTAGTTTGCATGATGGGCCGTCTTCAGTGTGAAATCGGGGTCATTTTTTTCCTCAAGGAAAATTGTTCCAGCTATACAGAGGGACAAAGAGCGAAGCTGTACCCAGTGACTAACAGGAGTGGGTCAGGAGAAGAACAGATGCGTGGTAAGGGTTTTATAGGGAGAAAGGGCTGGAAATGACAGGCACTGGAGGAAGGGAGAAAGATGCTAGTAAAAGAAAGAAAGGGACTTGCTCACGGTATGGCTGGACTCGTGCTGCCGATGTAGGGACAAAGGCACGTAAGCAGAGAAACAGGACAGGAACAGATGTGCTTAGGAGGCAAGGACCCACGAAGCATTGTGCCCATTGAATGGCACGGGAAGTGGTTCAGAAGGCACATCCCTGCTTAGGAGGCGTGGTGAAGTGCTGCAGTAGGGAGTCCACTAGGAGTTGAGAGGCATGTGGGCAGTAGAAAGAACAGGAGTTAGTGATGACCACGTGGACAGTGGCACCCTGTGCTGCGGTAGATCCAGGCAGATGCCAGTGCAGTTTGCCAAGATGAACTCCAGGAAGGTGAGGAAAGAGGGAAGACAGACTCATACATTGTTTACATTACTAGCTGTTGGCATTTAGTCTAGGCTCCGCCCCACAGTTACCTGGCAACAGCCCCAGGTGTGCCTGACTCACTTTAAAAGGGGTGCTTGCCTCCTCCTCCTCCTCCTCCTCCTCCT
>NC_034591.1:150671776-150738135 GCF_900095145.1 Mus pahari
TCCACCACCACCACCACCACCACCACCACCACCACCACATCCCTTCCCCTCCCTCCCTCTCTTGCTCTCTCTTGCTCTCTCTCTAACTCTCCTCCCCATGCCCTGAATAAACTCTATTCTATACTATGGGGACATGTGGCTGGTCCCTCAGCATGGGCCTGCAGAGGAACCCCTTCCCCCACACCTGACTGTACCTCCACCAAACATATTCCTTTTCTCCCTTATGTTTTTATAAAACACAACACCAGTGAGTTAGTTTAGAAAGCTACGTTGGTTATCACCAAGAGATGTCTGGGTGTAGCAGGGATGAATCTGGAATGACCGCTCAGACCTGGTTACTAGTATAGATCTACAATCATAAGCTCCAGCAGACCGTTCAATCAATGTAAACAAAGAGGGCTTAATGACTCAGAGCTCCTTTTAGAGACTACCAATTCTCAACAGTCCCTAAAAGTGACATGATATGGTCACTTACTTAGTGATGCCTCATCTCTAGGATGGATTAGCAATGTCACTCTCTGCCCCAAATGTGAGGAGGGCTGTATGAAATAAGAGTGTGACGTCACATCTTTGTGTTTATTTTGACCACTGTTGTTTTGACAGCAAGTAGGAAAAGGTCAGGGAGAACAGAAAAGGGAGCAACAGGAACAGAACATGTAGCAGATGGGAACAGGAAATGCAGCAGAAGAGGCAGGAAATACATCAGACGCAACTAGCCAATACAGCAGGAAGCCACAAAGCCAGCAGACCAGAGACTGCCTAAAGGAAGCAGCGGAAGGAGTGCTGACTAGGCAGTTCCCCATCGTGATTGAGGGGAAACCCTCATGACAGTCTCACTTACTCAACTAATATTGATTGAACATCCACTCTGTCTTGAACATTTGTCTAAGCCCTAGGGGCTAAATCGGTGAAGAAAACAAGATAAATATTCCCCACTTATAAGACAAACATCACAGATGACAAGGGATCAAGTTCTGAATCTGCCACTTCTTTCTTGTGTGGCCTGGAGAAGTTATTTCATCAAAGCAAGTTTTAGTTTCCCAGTCCATCCACTGTTTTGATAGCAGTCTGGGTGTCACTGTGTAGCTGGAAGCCACAGAAACATAATGTGAATCACTTGGCTCAGTGGACGGCACCTAATTATCCTCAATAAACGTTAACTACACTAAGTAGGCTGTGGGCTACTTTTTCCAGAGACATGCATATGATGGTAATTAAAAGAGATCTGATTACAATTAAAACTGGGTCTGTGATTGGGAGTGGAGGCATTTCTCAGGATGGGAGAGACCTGGAGTGTGTGTGAGTGTGTGTGTGGGTGTGTGTGAGTGTGTGGGTGTGTGTGAGTATGTGTGAGTGTGTGTGTGTGTGTGTGTGTGTGTATGTGTGTGAGTGTGTCCGCATGTGCACATGTATAAAAAACAAAGAGGAGCAGGCTGAGTATGTGGACCTGCGGCAGTGCAGAGTATCTATGGGTTGGCCTTGGGTGGAGCTGCTGGTCAGACTCATCTTACCCAGAGGGTCAGTCAGGTGAGACAGTAGCCTGACCTTAATCTCCATACTCTTTTATTATATTTTCTACACAGTCTGTTTTTGGATCACACTGCTCACCCACTTAGGGAAGAAGTCATGAATGGGCAACTCCACTACAAGGGCAACCATTGTCCCAAAAGTCAAGGCAAAAGGGATTTGTATCATTGAGGCAACTGGAAAAGGCTCTGAAGAGAAGGTGACTCTTAAGTTGACATTTGGAGGTGTAATGGAGTCTTGGCAATGCCAAGGATGCTTTGAAAGTGTTCACGTAGCCGGGCGTGGTGGCACATGCCTTTAATCCCAGCACTTGGGAGGCAGAGGCAGGCGGATTTCTGAGTTCAGGGCCAGCCTGGTCTACAAAGTGAGTTCCAGGACAGCCAGGGCTATACAGAGAAACCCTGTCTTGAAAAAACCAAAAAAAAAAAAAAAAAAAAAAAAAAAAAAAAAAAAAAAAAAAAAAAAAGTGTTCACGTCCATTTACGGGTACAAAGTAGACACAGATGGCTTAAGATATCAACAATCAGAATTCTACTGTGTGGTAAGGTCACCTTGCACGTTTGAAGAACAGATGGGCACGAAACTCTGAGGAGAAGAAGAACCTTCAGGACACCATTCATTGCCATTGTGTTGCTCCTAACATAGTAAAGGAGGGCATGACCTAGGCTGGAGGGAATTTAGGCATGGAGGGCATGACCTAGGCTGCAGGGAATTTTTAGGCATATTTCTGAAATCGATTTGGCTGAGCTTTGCAACTTTCAAATTCTTGAGATGGGAAACGGGGGAAGTCAAACCTGATCCAGCCTTGTTGCTGTGATGGAATGCCCGAGGAAATCAGCTTGTAAGAAGGGAAGGTCTGTTCTGGCTTACTGTCTCAGTGTCCTAACTCCACAGTTGGCTGGCTTCCTTGCTTTAGGCCTGTAGCAAGAGGACAGTTTGTAGTCTAAAAAAGCCACTCAGCTCACGGCGGCTTAGAAACAGAGAATAGACCTGCAGAGAAACATTCCTAATGACCTACTTCCTTCAAATATACCTTATTTTTTAAAATTATTTTTAAAATCACCCACTTTCTAACTGTGTGTCACCAGTAGGGGGACTGCATCTTCATTGCTGGAACTCTTGGAAGACATTTTGTACCCAAGCCACAAGGCACAAGAGAAGGGCAGTGGCTTTATAAGAGATGAGAGATTACAGGGTAAAGGAGGGTACCTCTTGGTTCTCCTTCATTTTGAGTAGAGGCTCTATAAGTGAGATACTGCAGTGAGCATCTGCCTCTATCTTACCCATGCTTTCCGGGGACGTATTGAACACTGGGGCATTGATCCACCCCAAATGTGATGCTTGGGCATGTGAGAGTACAAGGTAGAAAGGCTGAGATTCTTATCTCAGACAGACATTGGTTCTGGACCAGTGGGTGCCTCTGTTTCCCCTTTCTGTTAAAATTAGCTAACACCGCACTCAGCAGCCTGCTGTGTTGTGTGGAAGTCCAGTGACACAGCTTGTCCTGCGTGAACCGGCCTGAAAAGAGACTGTCGTGAAAACATGATTGGTTTGTCCACATCAAATTCTTCTTACGCTGGCAGAATCATAAAGAATCTGCTGTGCTATTCCTAGTGTGAGGGAGGTGGGGTTACCTCAGGATCAGACCAGACTCCAGCTAATAGAATTACACTCCCTTTGAGCCCTGTCCCCTGCTTTCCTGACTTTCTTTTCTCTCAGCTGGCCCTCTTCAACTTCGTAGTGTTCCTGTGTAGAAGGCTCACCTGCCAGACTCCACCTGGGAAGGAGCTGCATTTAGAAGAGGACAATGAGCCCTAAATGGTTTTGAGAGACACAGGCTGTTTCCTTCCAGGGCACTGGGACACAGCAGGGGTCTGAGCAAGACAAGGATATTAATTTTCCCTCCTCTGCCTTCCAAACAAGAAGCTACCAGTGGCATCTAAATTACAAAGGCTATGCCTCTGTGCTGGGCCCATTGACTTGGGATTACTGTGGAAAGAAGAAAGAATTATTATGGTTTGCCTGACACCCATGGAGCCTGTCTCCTCTCCGTGGGAATGTGGTTATCAGTGGGATAGGAAGCTCCCGGTGGAGAGTGCCTGTGGTGTCTCCTTGTGATGCAAGACCAGAAAGCTTTTTGCTTTGGAGATGGGCCAAGAACTGCAAACATTTCCTGACTCTGACCCTGGAAAGCAGGGTTCTGATCTAATCAGGAGGGTGCTGGAAAAAGTTAGTTTAGACAGGAATATAGTTCCCACCTCCCTGGCATAAGAACTGCAGTATGAAGCACCCTGTGGTTGGTTCTGAAACACCACCTTGTTCAGACTCAAATTACAGGACACACAGGGCTCTCAGCATCCAGGATCCTACACCCCAAGGATCCTGAGTTCAAGGGAGAGAGCAGAGTTGGCCTGCTAGGTTATCATGGGTGATAGGCTGCACTAGTACACAACATGGCCTCCAAGCCCTGGCGTCTGCTTGGCTGCGGCTCTTGGGAGTGCTCCTGTCATCTTCTGTTCTGTCCTGTGACTTCTTATCCCAGGGTGGATGATGTTCAGCCTAAAGCAAGTTCCAGAGGAAAACTAAGAGAAGAGAAAGGTTTGAACAAAAGACGGAGGCCGGATCCCTGTGTGACACTGTGGGAGGGAAGGGAAAGACTTGAGTTTCTATTTTTGCCATATTTTGTTTTGTTACTGTGGAAGAGGGCAGTGCTTAGCCATGGGAAGGATTTGTCTGTGTTTCTTCTGTTCAGTTCAATCCTGCCCTCCCTTCTGCGTGTTCTCCTAAGAGTCTGTATTAATGCATCCCAACCCTCTTGTAATCATCCAAGAAGGAATCGCCCTCCCCAACCCCCCTGACCACTACCATCACCACCACCATCACCACCACCATCATCACCATCATCACCATCACCACTATCATCACCACCACCACCCAGTGACTTGGTGCCTTTAGTTTCCCCATGATCACATTTACCATTTTCTTTTGAAACATGTTTTCCTGATGGCCAGCTTCAAAAGGAAAGAGCACTAGGGCGACAACCTCAGGAGGGACTTCCTGGACAAGATCAATGAATGATACCTGGGGTATTCAGAATATTTATAATAATTAATAATTAGTATTCACATGCTGATCAGTCATGAGAGCCTCCCTGGGGCCACAGTTGGCCTTGCGGAGGTAACTTGTACCAGTAAGAGCTGTACAGGGTCTCCTTCCATCATTTTTTGTTTTGTTTTGCTTGCATAGAAATTGCATGAGTTGCAAACTAATGTGTGAGGTGTTGCTATTACATTCTACAGACAAAAGAGGATGACAGAGACGAAGAGAGCTTAGAGCCTGAATAGTCAAGTTATAGCCAGAAGGGGGTTTAGCTGAGAATCTGGCTCACCTTCCTATGGGTAAGAAAACATCTGTAATTTCTTGTTGCTGTGACCAAAAAAAAAAAAAAAATCATAAGAAACCCAGGGGAAATTATTTCTGTGGGCTTGCACTATTCATTTCTCACTGGCAAATGTTGAGAGAAGACCTTGCAGGCAGTTTTCTTCATGTGAAAGTTGTGTGATAATGACCGCGTCCAGGTCAGAGGGGGAGGGTTTTGTACATGTTCCTTACTTTGACCTCTGCTCTATTCTCACCACCATATGCCATAGTTTTCTTCTGTAAGTTCTTGCAGTTATGCATGTTGGTCAGGGAAGGGAGTGTGGCACAAAAGCTAAAGCACTGGACTTGGAAAATCTGAGATCTACTTCTTCATCTCTGAATGATCATGGAAAAGTCACACCTGTCTAGCACCGGCTCTGTCACTCTGTGACACTAGCTGCCTACCTACCTGTCAGGTATGCCTCGAGAATCACAGAGAAGTACTCAGGAGCCATTTCTGTTTCTAAGTCAGCTACTGTTCTCCATCTCTCTCCCTGTAACTGACAAGTCTATAGTGCTCTGGACGGTTATTGATGGCAGTATCTGGTTCTCGCTGCAGTTTGGGTGTGACTTTGATGGACTTCATGATCTGTGTCTGTAGAAGAACGCTCCTTCTCAGAGGGTGGTCACTGTGCCTGAGAGCTTCAGCAGCTGTTACACTGGAGCTGGTACCAAATGAGTGTGTGTATGTGTGTGTGTGTGGGGGGGGACACTCAAATGAGTGTGGGGTTGGGAGTGACGTCATCCAAATGGTTGTCTGAGGGGTAGCCTGGGACATGGTGTACAGCTTCCTACATAAAAGCCGATCTGAAGGTTTGCCTGGACTCACGTTTCCAAGCCTTTCCAACGAGGCCTGAGCAGGAATCCTTCTGGGGAGGGGGAGCTAGGGTTTTCTTTGTTTTGCAAATTACTATTTAACCAATAAAATAATAATGCAGAGCACACAGTAGACAATGAATACTTGAATGAATGAATGAATGAATGAATGAATATGAAATTATTCTAGATAGAAACGCTAGTCCCCAAATCTTCACAAAGATCATTTCTACAGTCTGCAGCAAATTTTTGTGATCATTGTTAACTTGGAGGAGGCTTCCTTGATAAATAGTTGCCAGTGTTTATTCCAATAAAAATGAGAGAGAAACAGAATAAAATCTTCTTAATGTCCCCTTATCATAAAATAAGACAAAACTCTTTTTTTTTTTTTTTTTTTTTTTGCCTTTATTGTGCTGGAGTTTGGAATCCAGGTCCTTGAATGGGCTAGACAAGAACACCTCCACTGCAGTAGATCCCTTACGTCTCTCCATTAGTTACCACAACCAAGAGAACAAACATGTAAAAATTTCCTTATATGAATTACTTATTATTAAATAAGTAATATAGAAATTAAGTTATGCACTGTATATTGTGTATTGTGTAGCAATCTTATGTAAATACAATCAATCGTCGGTAGGGAGTAATGTCTTCTCATTATATGCAGCTTGCAAATTAATTTATTCTAGCTCACCTGCTGGGATGACAGAGCAAATCCAGTGTTAGCTGTCACCGAACAAAGAAGCCTGAAGCTCACCAAGCTTTTCCTGCAATCATGAATTGATATATGAATGTTCCTGTTATACCTATGAGGTGTGCTTTTTAGAAAAAATTATGTTGCTGGTTGAAAGAAGGAGGCTGGACAAAGCCATTTCTCCATCGTCACACTTTGCTCTGATGCCAGGGTTGTGAAGAACCTTTAAGGTTGACAGGAAGTTCTCTTTCAGGTAAACTCTTTCAGTGTTTACACAGTGAAGACCCAGGCCACAGCTGTACTTGAACAGGGGAATTTTCATTTAGAATTTTGTTTATAAGGCGAAAGGCTGAAAGAAAACACTGAGTTACCACCTCAGGACAACTGCAGCCTGTGCTGAGTTTCTATACTCTGGTGTGGGCATGTGTGGTGGTCTGGATAAGCATGGCCTTCATAGGGTCATATATTTGAATGTTTAGTCATCAGGGAGTGGCACTATTTGAGAAGGATTAGAGGGATTAGGAGGTGTGGCCTTGTTGGAGGAGGCGTGGCCTTGTTGGAGGAGGTGTGACCTTGGAGGAGGTGTGGCCTTGTTGGAGGAGGCAGGGCCTTGTTGGAGGAGGTGTGGCCTTGTTGGAGGAGGCAGGGCCTTGTTGGAGGAGGTGTGGCCTTGTTGGAGGAGGTGTGGCCTTGTTGGAGGAGGTGTGGCCTTATTGGAGGAGGTGTGGCCTTATTGGAGGAGGTGGGGCATTGTTGGAGGAGGTGTGTCACTGGGGCTGGGCTTTGAGGTTTCAAAAGCCCACACCAAATCCAAGCTCTCTGTCTGTGGATCAGGATGTAGCTCTCAGCCACTGCTCCAGTGCTATGCTCCTGCCATGCTCCCCACCATGATGAATTAAGCCTCTGAGACTATAAGTAAGCTCCCAGTTAAATGCTTTCTTTTATAACAGTTGCCTTGATCGCGATGTAGCTTCAATAGACTAAGAATGTTAGTTAGTTAGTTAGTTAGTTAGTTAGTTAGTTAGTTAGTTAGTTGTTAGTTAGGACACTGTGTCAAGGGTTAGCTGGAATTTTCTCTCTCCTTCTACTCTGTGTGAGTCCTGGGATTACACTCAGGCCCTGAGGGTTGAGCAGCAAGCTCCTTTACCCTCAGAGCAACCTCACCAAGCCTATTATTATTAACTGGCTTCCTAATGGTAGGCCTCTGGGTAACCAATCATGGCTCCTTCTGGCAGGTACCCAAGGGTTCTCCAACACTGTCTGTTGGTAAAGCTATTAGGAATGATTGGGAGCACAAGAAAGCTGCTCCAAGGTGGGCAAATTCATGCAAGGGGTACCGGGCTCCTTGGTCAAACACATTTAAAAATTATATATGTACGTATGTGTGTATGTTTGTTTGTATGTATGTATGCATGTAAGTATGTATTTGTGTGTGTACCTGTGTGCACATCTGCGTGTGTGTGTGTGTGTGTGTGTGTGTGTGCGCGTGCGAGCGCGTGTGCTTGTGAAGGCCATGGCACATGTATGATGGTCAGAGAACAACATTTCTCTATTTTATTCTCTCCTTCTACTGTGTTGATCTTGGGGATTGCACTCAGGCCCTCGGGATGGAGGAGCAAGCTCTTTTACCCTCAGAGCAACTTTTCCAGGTCAACTATCACTCACTGGCATACCTCCAGGCAAAAAATATTTCTGTGTTTTATCTCCAGATTCACAAGGATGGGGGACTTTATGCCAGTCTTTTGCTTACTGTCTGGTTCTAATTCTGTTGTTTGGCATTAAACAACACCATTCATGCCCAGTCGTGACTCCATGTCAGAATCACCTAGGGAAGTTCCACAAAATACTGAATATGTAGCTTTTGTCTTTTCAAAAAATCTCAAGTAACTCTATCATACAGCCATAATTAATGACTGTCACTAGAGAACACTAAGAAATAAGGCTGCCAAAAAATAAACAATAAAAATAAAAATAAATGTTAGGACCACTGCAGTGGCCCTATCCAGAAAATGTCTGGGGCAAGACAGAGCTCTGCAGGTTGGGCAGCCCTATCCTTTATACCTCCAGCCATCTAAGCATATCTTGTCTTTCATCTATGTAAATAAGAGAAGGTAAATATGATTTTTCTCAGCATTATTACAAGTTACTAATGAGAGGACATGAGGAATATTTAAAACAATACAAGTGATTTTTAAGTATTCAATAGATAATATTTGGTGGTGACAAATGGTTACTTTCACTGGCAAGGATCATTTCTGCATGTCTTTCTCAGACTTGCTAACCAATACGGCTCTTGAACAAAGGAAATGTTATGGTGCACGAAGGGAACAAGATTATCCAAGAGTTACTGCCAAGTAGAGGTAATAAATTACGGAGCACCAGAACAGGGCAAACCAATGCCAAGGCATCGCTAAACAGAATGGTGCCATGTTTGCCCAGTAACTTCCTGTACACAGTGTGATTGACACTTCCCGACCTAACTAGGAGGCATTGGCTTAGTGGTAAAGGGGTAAGTAGCTTCGGGGGACCAGCCTCATTGTTTTGAACTGGTCTTTCATCCAAAGGCTGCGTGATTTTGAATAAGCAAGTGATTCTTTAAACCTCAGTTATCCTGGATTGTTAAGAGAGAATTCCTCAAGTAATAAATAAAAATGCGTAGAATACATTGTTTGGTTGTTAAATGACAGCTTCCTCCACATTCAACTTGAAGGAAAGGATGTTGTCTTTTCTGATTTCAAAGACTCTTTTTAGACAAAGAGTGATAGTGCTGTCTCTACAGGGATCAGGGAAGGACTAGTGCAAACATTGTCTAATCTCAACACAGATGGAAACATTGTGGCATTGAGAGCTTTGATGGGCAGGTTTGGTTGAGGCAGCTGGGTTCAGTGGCGGCTTTGTCAGTCAGTGGTGGGATGGGGGACCTCAGGATATAGACTGAGGAGAGCAAGAGTAGCAAAACCAGGAGCTACTTTGCCCATGAAACATTAATAACTATCATCTGGTGGAAATACACCTTTTGCAAATGTGTGGCTGGGCAGGAGGAGGCGTGTGCTCTTCTCAGCACAGGGAAGACTCAACCACCTTTCCAGGTGAGAGGTCATGGGAAACTTCAGGGGCTGCAATGAACTGGAGACTAAATTCCATCTGAGATACTCAGCTTTAAAGCTCAAAAAACAAGTTGCCAAAATGTGTCCCTTTACTATGATACAGACAACTGAAGGAAACTGAATGTCCTCTGGATTTCAATATTCCCTCCTGGAGGGGGAACAGGCTCACAGCATTTAAGAAGCTTAAAAGGCTACAAGATTCACAAGCCCCATCTCCGTGGTTGAGTGCGCACTCATACACTAATGCATACACACATGTGCACACTCACTCACAAAATACTAAGTGTACAAAAAGATTTAGTGAATAAACAAAAGAATAGGTGTACCCTTAAAAAACCTCACATTCTAAATTGGGAAGTTTAGAAGTTATACCTATGAAGATATATTTTGTAAGATTTTTGTTCTCCTTCCATGATCATGAAAGTGATCATATTTATTATTCACTTCAAAATGTAAATTTATGCAAGGAATTTCTGTTATATAGATTAGCTTTTCGGCATGTCCACCTAAGCAGGTACTGTGGTAACATGAAGCACAGGGCAGGGCTATAGTAGTCAATTGTGTCTATTCTGGGTTTATTCTGTAGCTCCTAATGGAGGAGAAACAAGGTTTAGAAGTTCCCTATTTGCAAAATTTAATCTGTAATGAACATATACAGAGCTTTTTAAAACTCACCATCCCTTAAGCAGTCCAGCCTAACAAGTATTTACACAGTACTGACCTTATGGTAGGAATTATGTTATCTAGGGCGTGACTCCTAGTTTACAGGAGGAGGTGCATAGGTTCTATGCAAATACTGTGCCAGTTCATATAGAAAACCTGAGGATCTATCTACTGAGCTTAGTGATCCAGAAGGAGGCCCTGGAGTTAATTCTCTATGGATTCTGGGGGCTGACTGGTTTCAACCCAAACCACCACGGGGATTCCACTTTAGAATTCCCGCATAGACTCATGTGTTTGAACACTTGCTTCCCAGTTGGTGGTGCTGTGGGGAAGATTGGGGACCTGCCATGAGGCTTAGCTGGAGGAATGAGTCACTGGGGATGGGTGAAGGTCTTGAGAACAATCACAGGCTGGCCCTACCTCAGGCCTCCCCCAACTTTCAGGGAACCCAGGCTGTTCCCCACTTCCGCTGCCACAGCAATGAGCTGCTGCCATGGTCAGGCCTGCTCCTGATCCATGACAGCTTCAAGAAGAATTCTTCTTCCCCAAGGGACTTCTCATCAGTTATGTGGTCACAGAATGAAGAAAGTAACCAGTTCTGCTGTCTTTCTGAGACAGTAGGTGGACAGTGATGTCGGTAGTCTTCCTGGTGACACAGAGCTTCACTGAACATAAAGACTCTGAGCTAATGAACTTTAGAAGTCTCAGATGGTGTATGACTCAGGCAGTATGAAGAAAAGATTCCTGCTACAGTATCAAAAATCACAACAAGTAATCTGGCCACTTGAGTCTTTGTTTTATCTAAAATGTCACAATCATCATCAAAGGTTCTATTATGTCTCTTATCTCCTCTGACATTCTGGTTCCTGCTTTCAAGTTTTCTTGTTTAAAACCAGTGCCAAGTGAATGGTGAAGTGTTCTCTCTCTCTCTCTCTCTCTCTCTCTCTCTCTCTCTCTCTCTCTCTCTCTCTCCTCTCTGACTTAAACAAAACAAAACACATTTCAGGTTTTCCAAATCACCCCTATTGTTGCAACTTTCAGAGTCTTGTCAAAACCTTAGGACATTTTGGGCCTTAAGGATGTCTGTCCAACAGTGAAGACGTGAAGATGTTACTTTGACCAGAACCAACTCTAGTTTTATATCAGAGCTTTCTACTTTCTGGAATGTTCAGGAATAACAGGCTCTTTTGCTCTGGTACAGAGAAAAACAACACAGGAGGAACCAATAGAGAGAATCTGTCTGAGAAAGTGGCTCCAGAGTTGTCTTGGAAGATGCCATGTGTCATAGAGATTAGCAGGACTGGCTTCTGGTCTGGTCGCTGTGCTTGAGCTCATAAAAGTCATAAGGCAGACAGCTATTAACTGACCCTTGATATGATCCTTTCCTATTATAGGGTGAGAGATGGAGTATATGGCTTTTAATAAGTGATGCTGGGATGTCCCTTGATTGCATTTTGATACAGCCTATCGAGTATTTTATTTCATCACGAAACAGCTAAAGAGGGACTATGAAAATGAATAAATTAGAAATTGAGACATAGAAAAAGAATCGTGTAGCATCTACATATAAAGCCAGTGGAAGGAGTACAACAGGCAAGAGGAAAATCCATTGTAGAGAAATGCAGAAGTCAGGAGAGAAACTCTTGACTATGGAAAGCAATCTGATGCCTTTGTAGCTAGACCAGTGTTACTGCTGGTGACCCGGGGGATACTTGTATCTCTGGCTATCTGATTCCTATAAATTCTCACTGGCCAAAGGGAAGGACAGATGACATTTCTGATGTCTCTAAGGAATGAAATTATACATCAAAGGGCATACTAATTATCAGTTCGTAGAAAATTCGGAGGACAGAGTACAGAGTGCATGTTGGTCATTAATTTGAGAATTCAAGAGTCAAAATCAAACTAAGGGAGCCCCACATAGGACAAAATGTAGCAAGTACATATCACATATATTCCAAGATTTAAAAAAAAAAAAGAGCCAAGAGGAAAATCTATAGATTCAAATAAACCTAAGAAAGAGTTGTGGAATCTGAAGGTTGAGATGCCTAACTTGTGATGCTAAAAAAAATCCCTGGAGAGTGACATTATATTTATATACTGAAGTATAGGATCAGTAGATACGTACTGTGGAGGAATTATTGTGGCCTATTTGTGTCATAATGGCACTGTGACCACTAAAACATCATCCTTTTTATAGTGTCCTGTTGAGATGCAGGTAAAATAATCAAATTGTGGCGTTTGTTTTAGGATGATGGAGGAAAAGGACCTGAGTACAGCTATAATTGCTCTTAATGGACACTATTACATTTTTATTTATTTGTTCTGTCTGCATGTGCGTGTGCACACAGACATGCCCTGGATTGCCACGGTATTTGTGCAGAGGTGAGAGGACAACTTTTACATGTCTGTTCTTTCCTTCTATCAAGTAGGTCCCTGTGGTGAGCTCAGGTCTTCAGATTTAGCAGCACAAGCACTTTTACCTACTAAGCCATCTCACAGATTGCCAACCCAACAAACAAATTGGCATGACTCAATGATTATAGAAGCTGCATCTTGATATCTGCAGGTTCATTGTGGCACTCTTGTCTACTTTTGAGTATATTTAAAGCCCCTGTTTTATATGGCAAAGAAAACACACTGTAGTTGACAGCGGTGAAATAATCTTTAAGAAGCTAAAAGACTGTTTTGGGACCGTGATGACTTCAACTCCTCTGACTTATAAGCCAGAGATTCCTAACCAGTAAGATTTACAGAAAAGAGGAACGCTGATAACCAGAGCCCCTTGGGCAAGGAAGACAGCTTGCCTTGCTCAAAACAGGCTTTCAGGAAGGCTAAGGAGGCCACTGGAAAGAAAACACCAAGTCCAAGAAAAGACACCGATTCTGGATTTTTTTTTTTTACCCTGATAATTTGTGGTAAGTTTCTTTATTTTTTGAATATAAAGTGACAGAAATAATTTGCCGTTAGAAAAGAGAAAGGTTCTTTGACTATGTACAGCTTTTATACATCACAAAGGTTTTTCTTGTTTTTATGGTGTCTTTTTTTTTTTTTTAACTCATTTTAATTTTTGTTCCTGCATCATTTGAACAAGTCCAAACTGGAAATCTATACAGCTCACAAAAAAGCCCTCCACCCGAGAGACCCCCCCACCCCCACCCTACCCCAATGAGAAACGAGATAAAACAAAAGAATGAAATCAACTTATTTCGATTGTTAAAGGTAAGTCATTTGCTTATATATATACTTGTATTTTTTTTTCAAGTTCAAACACCAAAATTCAAGAGAGAAAGAAAAAAAATAAAAGACCCAGTCATCCGCCCCTCCCCCCACTCCAGAATCTCAATTGATCCCTGCATGTCCAAAATAAGAAATCGATATTTACAGAAAACCAAAACAAAAAAACCAAACCAAACAAACCTAAAAGAACTTGGAAGTGAATGGCCTGGGGGATCTGAGAGTCCAGAGGAAGGAAGGCTGGCCCAGGGGAGGAATGTGGGATCTGGTCTCACGGAGTCCAGGCAAGCCTGAGTGCTTCTGGTGCTGGTGCCAGGGGACACCACACCCGGGAAGCTATGACCAGTACCCCTCCCCAGGAATGATTCGGGGGGGAGGGCTGTGGTTCTGAGACTGCAGCCCGAGCCACTGTGGGTGTGTTCTGAGTTTCCACCATCAGCCCTTCACACTCCTGCTCAAACTCACACACACACCCACAGGCACACACGCACATGCTTCGGCCATTGTGGCTAAGTGTACTTAGGACACATCGTTGGAGCACTAGGAGAGAAGCGATATTTCCTACAGGTAAGAGTTCATCGTCCTATCTGGTCCCATGCTAACAGGCCAGCTAGCTCCCAGAATGCATTTTCCACAAATTCGAGGGCTGACTCTAAGGTATGAGTGTGGGGGTGGGGGGTGGAGGGGGTGGTCACTGAGTCACAAAGCCCCCACTTAAAATTTCTTCTCCTTTGTCAACCTCTCCCCCACTTGACACAGATTCGTTCCTCTTCTTGCCCAATTAAGTTGGTGTGACCGCTTAAAGCAAGGGAAGTCTCAGTAGATGGAAACTGGGCTGTGCTCAGTTTACCTTTGAAAGGCTGGACTCCTGCTGGGCAGGAGGTAAAGCAGTCAACACATCCCCTGTAGCTCTTGCTTCCCTATTCTTTGCTAAAGGAGTTCTAGCCAGCATTGGTGCATAAAGCATGGAATAAGCCCTTGAGTTGGCTGTAATACTATTCCAAGGCAGAACTGAAGACAGGCATTAGATGAGCCCCGGTGAACACCAGCTAATCTTCTAGAGGACCATCAGGAAGGATAAGACAGAGGTGAAGGGTACATGTTCCCTGGTGAACAGTGATGCTGAAAGGTGAAGGGTACATGTTCCCTGGTGAACAGTGATGCTGAACCAGCCACTGCCCTGATGATATCCCTGGGCCCCCTGTTCAAGATTCTGTTGGGTCAGGATTCTGTTGCCTACTGTCTCTTCAAATTATGATTTCCTAAAGGCCCATTAAATGAAGTAAGACCAGTCGGTCATTGGTGTCAGACATAATGTTGTGGGGAAGGCAGGATCGAGTTTATGCTTGCTAAATCTCCAGATGCTACAAAGTGGGTCCCCCCCAACCCCACCCTCTGCCATCTCCTTTGGTCAAACTTATTTTTTCCAGTATTATCTTCAAAGTACTTCTCCCTCTCCCCCTCCTCCTCATGCAGCCTCACTCAAAACCCATCTTCCCTAACCAGTCACCCCAATCATCCAAAATGTCCTCCCTCCAGAGCTTTTAAAGATGTCCAATCATTTCCTAATGCTCCTGGACTATTGTTCTCTGTCACAGAAGGAAACATGGAATAAAAATGATCGGTCAGAGGAAGCCTTCATTTGCCAGGGTTGGGCAGAAGCAAAGCTGTTCGCTATTCTCTGAGATTTCTTTTAAAAGATGAACAAAGACTAAGATAAGTAAGAACAAAGAATTCTGATTTCCACCCCAAGGAGAGCAACTTTAGTTGGAAGCTTTTAAAGGAGAAAGGGTAAGGTTGACAGTGAAGTGTGATCTTTCTGGATGTGAAGAGTCACTGTGCAGTTTGAATTCCGGCTTATATCTAAAGACATCTATGACAACAGGCAGAGCCAAACCAGGAGTGGACGTTGATGCATGTAATCCCAGTACTCTGGAGGCTGAGGCAGGAGGATTAGACTTTGTCTCCAGTCAAGCAAATAAGCAAAATTAGAATGTCGGGGTAGAAATTTTAGAGGCAATTAAAAAGCAGGTGTAGGGTGTGGAGGTGGTGATGAACCATTACACAGTGCCACACCCTGCTGGTGAGGCCTTGTCTAGCACTGGCAGCCCTGCCACTTCAGTCTGATAAAGACGACCAGTACCAACTTTAGCTGCCCATAGCTTGGCTCAGGAGAGTCACTGTGAGGAACCCGCTCTGACCTTCATCCATGGGTAAGCATTTCCATCTCCTAGGTGGGCCCATCTTCCATCCCTCCCAACTCCCAATCCTTCCTGTTAACTGGGGTCCTCCACTGCCACACATGCCCTGATGATTGTTGCCACCTCCCTGGCTCGTCCTTGAGGCTCCTGAAGTCTCACTGAGTAGTGTGCTTTCCTGACACACATCTGTCCTGGCACCAGTCTAGAGGTGGCTCGCTTGTTCCTCACTGCCATTCTCAGACCATTCCAGCTCCTCTCCCTTAAAACAACACAGTGACCAAATCGAGAGTCAAGTGCATCCGGCAATCCTAGCTGTTTTCCTCTGCCTGGTTTTGTCCTTGAAACCATCCTGAATAGCCCCTTAACGGATGAGCTCCTTTTGCATGTCAATGAAGAATCATCAACCAAAACAGACAGAACTCCAAATCTATCTACCTACTTGCATCTGTGACCAATACCATAGTCTTTCCATTATAAACTGCCTGCAGGCGCCTACATCCAGCCTTCTGTTTGTCCATTGGATTCCATTCTCTTAAGTTCATCATAGATATTACCCGTCAGCATCTTCTCTTTCTAGGAACTATCAATTTCTTGTCTCTACTGGATCATTATGGTCATCACGAAATGGGCTATTTCAAAAAAAATACCTCCCTAGGGACCTCAACTTCAAGTTTGACTAGCCTGTGGCCTAATCTGCTTTCCACCTGGATGTTTGCTAAGCATCTTAAGGTTGCTACAACATATGAAAGATTTCCTCTCGGTGACACATGAGCCTCAAGAGACACAAACTCTGGTGTGCTCACTCCCAGCACCTAGACTGCCCTGGCATAGGGTTTCAATTCAATAAGCAACCTTACAAGGATAAACATGCCCTCGAGCTGCCAACAAGTGTTTTCCAACTCCAGTTTCAAAGGAAAGTAAGGTAAAACAAAGGACCACTAAAGCTCCTCTTCCAAGAAAATAAATGAAGTAAAACCCTGGGTCTCTGTCACTTACGCAAACATTGATGTGACAAATTAGAGCTCATTTGGAATCTAAGAATTGATGCTGGGTTTATTATTATTTTTAATAATTAAAAATAACCCAAATTCTCACTAGCTGGTTGGTCTCCATCGCCATCCTTTCCTCTGCTTGTCCCATGTTGCCTACTTTCCAAACACCTTCTGCTCTTGCAGAATTAGCAGACAGAACATTCGCGAGCATTACTTCATACTTTTAACAAAGTTGGTTCAGAAACACATGATCTATTTCCCTTCAGTGAGGTTTTACAGCTTAAGAGATCAGGTCTGAGTCAATGCATTCCATGTTAATATGTGTAAGAATCAGGATTAAGGCGATCTGTAAAATGCCTGTTTGTAATTGAATCCACCAATTTCCTTTCTGCAGTAAATAGTAATCAGATTATAAAACTTGGGATTTTCTCTGGGATGGGAAGATGTGATTTTATTTAAAAGATTTTCTCTCTAAAAGGTGACCTAAGTTTATGATGGCAAGCCATGCTGAAATTGAAGAAGATGAAGAAATAAAAAAAGCGTGAACTAACTCTGTTCTCTTGATACATTCCCCTCTCCTCTGTGCCCTTTGGCTTCTCAAAAGGAGTAATTGCAGTTACAACGATCATGTGGCTTTTCGCCTCAGAATATTCTAGACTGGAGAATGGAGATGGCTAGTGGGGAGTGGTCCTGAGGTCTGTAGATGAGTCTTGGATTGCTTATCAGTACTGTTCTGTAAGAAAGTCTGCGACTGTTTCTAAAACCAACCCACCTCCATGTCTGAGCGGCCAGCAGCAGCCAGCAGCAGGCTTCTCCTTCCGATTGCGCTCATGAGGGCTTGGGGGGTGACAGACAATATTTTTTAATGGGGATAATCAGAGCGTCTTGGTGTGAATAGTACCCTCTTTCGTCTTCCAAACTATCCAATACTCTTTACCCCCTTCCTTTTGCTTCTGGACTTTTTTTCTGAGCTTGGTGAAGAACATTATTTCAGAACCATGCTCTGTTCTACTTGTTGTTGAATTTATTTCTCATCTATCTTTTTTTCCTCTCATCTTAATATATTATAAACAATTCGTACCTGCCATGCAACAGCTCACTGGTGGAAGGATTTAGAAGCACTGGCTTTCTCTATACTTAGGGTAGAGCTGGAGAGAGTGCGCCATCATCGGTGTGCTCAAATGAAAACAAACACTCTCCATGCACAGGTCCTGGGCCTTGAAATGACAGAGGAAAGAAGCCAGCATTGCGGGAAAGGAGAGCTCGGGCAAGAGATGAATGCGTCCATGCACACAGAAATCATCTTGACCAAAGCCCATGTGCACCTGCTCAGCGGCTGCTTAATATTCCGGAGCGCAGCTCTCTCCTTTACACATCCTCAGGCTCCCACTTGACGACACTCACTCTCTGGGCACTCGACCTTGAGTTGAAGTGTTTGAGGACGAGGCCTGGTTTGCCTTCTTTCTTACTATTTCCTTTCAACTCCTTTTCAAATTAAAGAGTAATGAGAAAGCCAATGAGAAATTACTCTCAGATCATTTTCGGAGCAGTCTGCCTAAATAAGAACTCAGTTAAAGGAGCGCGTTCTTTGCTAACAGGAAAACAAGGGAGAGAGGGAGAGCCGCATCAAGAAGTGGTATTGGGAGCTATGGCAGGGAGGTAAAGACAGACTTCTGTGAGAAATGGAAAAGCTATTGTCAACTATAAAACCCACTTTTCAGTGGCTATAAAATAAGTATTATGGGGGGCAACTTCCTAGCATAGCTACCATTCATGCTCATGTTGTAATAATGGCTTTTAAGGGAAAGGTCTTCAGAGGAGGGATGGACTACAGATAAAACAGAATTATATTCCCCAGAGATGACTGGGATTTAGTGAAACACACTGATTTTACTCATTTTTTTTGTTAAATTATATATTTTATGTCTATTTGTATCTGCATATATGCCTGCATGCCAGATGAGGGTATCAAATTCCTATCATAGATGGTCATGAGTCAACATGTGGTTGCTGGGATTTGAACTCAGGAGCCAGTGATCTTAACCACTGAGCTCTCTCTCCAGCCCCTGGTTTTACTACTTCTTACTAAATTTCTGTATTATATTTTGCTAGTATGGGCTTTGATTGGTGATGACTGTGTAGACTTTTTTTTAATCATGTGGCAGATGATATGGGAAAAGAAACAAAGATAGGCAGGGGGCAGTCACAGCTGCCTGAGGATGTTTGGCTTTTGGTCTTGGTCTGACTTATCTCTCTGGGAAGAAGCACATTTGGTATCCCAGGGAGTGAGACAAAGATGAAGAGAATAGGAATACTCTATCTTGTCTCATTGAAATAAAGATGCCTCGAATCTACAAAAGCCTTTCTGACTTTCTGATTAGATTACAAGTTACTGGGCATGCACATTTGCACAGGGTGCCTCTCTTCTTGGTGTTGAAACACATTGCCCATTTCCAACCTCCACCCATCCATCCAGCAGGTCTTAAAACCAAACAGGTTTTAAGGATTGTTCTTCAATACAAGTGGCAGATGACAGGAGGTCAAGGGAAGGTTATAAGTTACCCCGGGGCTCAATGACCAGTGGGTAAGCTGGGCTTGGAAAAAAAAAATCAATCTGCAATATGAAAGGAATTCCATTCTGTCCCCAAGGTCAGTGACAAGGAGTTTAGGTTCATGCCCACACTGCTGCTGAGAAGAGAGCCCTAGGCTCTGAGATTGACTTTTACCTATTTCTATCTTTGCACAGGAAACATCTGTGCCAGCCGTAACACCCTCACAATATGAAGCTATCTCGATTCTGTTTATACTTTCCGTTTGGCTGCTTTGGCCTTGGTCGGATAGGGACTTTCTTTCTAAGACTTTTTCCATAATGCTTCTCTGATCTGTTCTGTGGGCAGCTGGGCTTGAGGGTTGCCTTTTTCATTTCCACTTTAATATTTAATATTAAGCACAAGGGCTTTGTGGTTTCAATTAAGAAATTCTCTAGCCATGCCCTTAGGGTCCTACGAATACTCTTTCCATTCTACCCGACAATGGATATGGGAATAGCACCAGAGAGAGGATGGCCATCTCAGGGGAATCAAATGCTCCAACACCCATCAGATCTTGGCCTTGATATCTGTTAGTAGGGAGCATCATGATATAGGTAATGCAACTCATAAGAATGACAAAGCCATTGTGGCATCAAGGTAAAATAAACGGGCTGCCCCTTTTCTTAGTTTGCTATGCATACCAACATGATCTTATGCCAGGAAGCAGGAGGCAAACAAGGGGGAGAGAAGCTCTATTTGTTACCAACTTGGTTCTAAACTTTCAGTGTGAGGAGCATTCCTGTGCTGACCTCGCTTCCTCCTCCCATGCATGGGAATGAGGAGCCAGAGAAGGTAGCTATGGGAGAGCTTCGGTTATGACTGTTAATCAATTTACCATTATAATCTTGGGGCGAAATCAAAGTCTCACGATGATTGGCTGCAGACATTACTGTTCCCCTTCCTTTAGGATTTAGGCAGCCAATCATTATTTATTCTGACAACAGGCCTTTTTTCAGTAGTTCCTTGCACATGCGAGTTGTACTATATTTCATGTACATAATGTTTCCAAAACCAATTTGTGCCTTAAAAAAGTAGTCGGATATGCTTGAACATGGCTCCATTAGATACAATGACCCAGGGTAAGAATGCAAATGATTCTCCTTTGAAGTAGCTATCACCGTGGGCTAGCCCAACGTGGGCTAGCCCAGACTACTGACACTTTCAGCATTTCATGGCCACCTCATATATATTCTTAATAGTTCCCTTCCTAGGCTAATAATCTGGGAGGTTTGGTCTGATCACATCCCATATGAAAATTTTGAATAATGAAAGTTATTCCCCATGTCTGACCTCACAAGATCCATACATCTTGATTTGCTCTTCAAATTTCCTTCATTATAGAAGATTTTCTATCTCTGTTTTGCAGATGCCTGCTTTGTTCCACTCTTTGACTGGCTTCTGTAGACTAATGGATTATGGGAAGTGGGCAGGGTGCAAATCTGGGAAGATGAATTTTGTGCGAAAGGTTTGGTTAAAACAGCTGCCTGGATATCATGACTTCCCTCTGCTGTTTGGTATTAGAAACTTGGAGTAGGGGAGTTATATAGGCCGCATGACTCTCTGAGACAGACTGTGGTACAAAATCCAGACAATGCACCATAGAAGCTCTGACTTACCAACACATTTGCACTTCAGCGTATTCATCTGTACAACTAAACTCCATCACATTTCCATGTCCAGGGGGGCTGTCTGGAGAAATGGCGATGGTAAATTACCCCATCTCCACATACTGATTAGTCTGGTTTACTTAAAACACAAGCCAGATATGGTGAAGATCCAGAAGAGCTGCTGGTGACTTCACAAACACTCTCCTTTTCCAAAAGGGCAACTGGCATTATGCTAGAAACTGCTAGTGCTCTGGACTTCCTTTGTCACGGTGTTAGCTAAGAATGCAGAAGGGTCGGCCTTTCACATGTCTTAGTGATTCATTTCTTTTGCCGTTTACCAAGACTGAACTCAAACAACTCCATAGCTGAACTCATTGCCCAGTCATTTAAAATGTCCAAGCATCTCGAGGACTGTGATGAAATGATTATTTCCTTTGGCCCAAAATGCCTCGTTATGTACATCTTGGTCATCAAAGGACAAAGTGGGAGTGTTAATAGAACTATACTGGTCAGGCTCTTATTTAGGAGCATTAAATATCATGTATACATTAATGTTCTTAGCTTCTTATCCTAATTGTGTGTGTGTGTGTGTGTGTGTGTGTGTGTGTTTGAGGGGCGGTGGTGAAATACACAAACATGAAAGTACTCATAGTAAAGAAATCACCTAATTACATGCAGCTATGGGAAAGACATGGAACCTATTTGTAAGCTTGAAAGTATACTGAGTTCGAGGCCAGCCTGGTCTACAGAGTGAGTTCCAGGACAGCCAGGGCTACACAGAGAAACCCTGTCTCGAAAAAGAAAAGTACAATTCAGACAGAGATAACAAGGTGGCATCAGCTATGGCCAATGTTTCTTATACCACATCTAAACATTAAAATAGCCCTGATTGCAAAAAGAAAATGATTACTGATTATAATTAACTACAATTAATTAATTAGAATTAAAATGTGGCGATGACTGCTACACAAACTAGTCTGACTAGGACTGAGGTATCAGAAAGGCATGGTGTTTTGTTTTGTTGTTTTGTTTTGTTTTAAAAGGAGAAAAGAATCCCTTTGGGGCGAAGCAATACCATCATCTTAAGGAAGCAGGACCTTGTGTGCTTTCACATCACTGTGATCACAGCCCCTGCAGGCCCCCCCCCCCCCGAGCCAGTACTGTGAGCCTGCTCCTGCCGAGGCCTAAGGAATTGCAAAGGTTAGCATTCTAAAGCAAGGATGGTAGGACAAGCTGTGCCCTCTGTGCCCAGGGTGGTGAGCAACAACTCTCTGGGTGTCATCCAAAGGACTAGGGCGATGACTCAGGGATGACAAGTGACCAGACTTCCTGTAAGCATCTAGGACCTCAAGGATAAGGCTGGGTCCAGCTCCCTTACCTCAGGTACAGTGTTCTCTCTGGATACCTCCCCTGGCATTTCAACAATGGCTCACACAGCCTAAAGTCCCCGAGTACTTTGAGATGGGCCATTAGAAAACGCTTTGTGATACAACCTAGATCTAATCTGTCTCCCTTTTGCCTCTCAGGTTACAACAGAAAGAGGTAAACAGAAAGGAGAATTCTCCCTTCCTTTGGTAGACTCCTGGAATCATGCTCTCCTGTTAAGGTGAGGTTTTGCAAATTAGCTATGGCCAAAGGAATGGGCTATGGGCAAGTCTGTTCCTTTGGGGGTTCTCTACTTCCTGAAGGGTGCCTCAAATCAGGGACCAAGAGGCCCTTAGTTCTACTTGTGATGTGATGGTTAGAACTATTATGGGCCTCTTATTATTTGCCCTTTACAGGTACTGGTAAATAATTTCTTACAAAGAGTAGAATAAGACAATATAAAATAATCATGGAAAACTGCATGCTGTTTGTTGATACATCCGTTGGTCCAGCAGATATGCCCTTCTTTAAAAGAACAGCTGCCTGTCCCCACAGCCACAAGTTAGTACCAGACTGTTCCTCTGCTTAAAACCAGTCTCATAATATCATAAGATGGACTTTGCTCTAAAATGTTAATTATCCCCATTGCTAGGATTAATATTATCTACATCTATTAGAAGTGACAAAAATAAAGCCTACCCCTTTTGACTTAACATTTTAACTTTTACTAGATTCCTCCTAAGGTGTCACAAGTTTCACCCCAGCTTGCCAATAATAATCTCTCGACCCCTTCCTGTCTTGATGAAGAATGAACTCTGCTAGGTTTTTTGAAAAACAGACTTGTCACTGCCTGTATCTTATTTGAGTTAGGTTCACTCCAGTATGCTTTAAATTAGCACTCGGTGGCAGAAGATGCCTCCCAAAGGAGAATAATTCATGACCAATGACATCATGAGATTTATAGGGGAAGCTGGGCAGGAGAAAGAAAGAGAATATTACCAGGTACCAGAGAAACTTAAGTAAAAGGACAGGACTAGCCCCAAGAGTTCTTTCAGACACAGAGATAGACAGTAAGAGACAGTAAGTAGAATGAATAGGTGAGATTGTTAAGTAGAACGGAGGGACCAACAGCCAAGGCTGCAGGAAGACAGAGCAACAAGAGGATCATCAGGCCAGCGGTGCTACACTCTCCTCTAGGGCAATGAATCTAATCACATCTACAGAGAAAAGAGGAGCTGAGACACTAGAATTCTTCTGGATCAAGTCATTAAAATTCTGACGTGTTCTCACTTGAGATGTGCATGTCAGAGGTAATGTGTTTAATAACCTCAGTGCCATAAAGCCTCAGACAGGGCGAGAAAAGCAAGTCATCGAGCCAAGGGGAGAAGCAGAACAAACAGCCCCTGACCCCATGTCTGGCCCACCTGGTTACAAAGGTGGCAACTTCCAGCACTCAGTACAATCCTATTGGACTACAAATCCTATTGAGATTCACAAAGCTGAGTGGTTAGTGAGCTTATCTTGTAATAAGGGTCCAAATAACTCAAACTGCCTAACACTTGAAACAAAGACCTGTCAATCCCAGCATAGATCATACTGTGCTCACTCAGGACAGTGACATGTCCCGACATCAGCTCTACTCACCTCCCATTTGACCAACATCCTTCGAGGTCTAACCTTCTGACATTTATTTTGTGTGAAACCATCACTGCAGAGGCACATTAATAACCATGAAGTAGCCAAAGAAGAAGGACTTCAGAGAATGAACCATGACTTGGAGAAATACAAATTTCCACTGGAAATAAGCATGTGGAAATGCACACACGTGCTGTGAGTGTACTGAGGCTCTGTGTGGAGAAAAAGAGAAACGTGGAGTTGGTGGGGCAAGAACTCATCCTTACATATTCCTGCAGATTCAAATATCCTGTGGGTAAAAGAATTGAACTCATTTTCCATTGTTATTTATAATATTAAATATTCACTAGTGTTCTTCATATACAAGACACCCAGTTAGGTAATATAGGAAACAATAGACTAGTAAATGTATGGCTTGTTCAGAATCTGGTAGGGAAGATAGCACATACAATGAAATCATTATGAGTGTGGTCTCTGTTGGATACCATCCAGGAGATATAATAGCATATCATGGACATTCATAAATTGCCTAATTTTTTTGTACAGACCTTGTGAAGGGGAATATATGCTGTAGTTGTTTGTCATTGTTTTTGAAGACTTATACAGAAGAAATGGATTATGTAAGAGAGGACAGTGACAAAGTTGGAAGTAGAGAATTTTGGGAAAAGAGTAGTTTAAGATTCAAGCCAATCTAGCTGGCTAAAGAATAAGGGGCAACTTTGTAATTAAACTGTCCTGCCACCAAGACAACACAAGGGAACATGACCACCAGTCCTGCTTGTTGGAGAACCATGGGCAGGGTAGCTCATTAAACATGTTTCTGGGGCTAGGGAGGATGTGCACTCGCTATCGTTAGGACAGACAAGCTGATGAGAGTAGACTGAAATATAAACTCTTCAAAGAATGATGTACAATACTGAAATCATCAATGAAGGGAAGAGCCAGGAGGAGAAACAGAGGCCAAACCAACTCTAGAGTAAGAACCAATAGGCTTGCCAAATGATTACATGTGCGAAATTGGGGACCTGAAGGAGGCAAAATTCTTGGCAAAACCTTAGTGTGGTGAGAGAATAGTGGTACCATCAACCAGAGGGAGACTTTCTAATTATGTTGGTTTGAAGGGGCCAATCTGGGTATTTGAGTCAATCTAAGGTGGGATACGTGCACTGAGTTGAAGAGAAAATCAGGGTCTAGGAGTGAAGACTTGAATTCACTCAGAGCCATGAGTGTTATAGAAGTCAGAAAGATCGTAAGGAGTTAAGATGGAGAGAGTCAACCTTGGAACACACGCCAAGTCAAGGATGAGCACAGGCAGGAACAGCGAACTCACATAGGACCTGAGAGCTAAGATGCACATTAGGATATACCGCCTCTTGATGCATAACTCAGGTTAACGTCTATGCATGAGCAGCAGAGAAAAAGAAAGGCTGGTGGACTTTGTAGCAAGATACTCATTGAAATATCTCTGTTCGGTGTTTGTGGGTGAGTAGCAGATTATAGACTCATTGCAAAGTCGTGTCCACGTGGGGTGTGGATGTAAAGAAAGACTATCCATTTGAGAAGGCTGGGAGAGCAAGGACAAACAGATAAATGGGAATCCAAGAATCTAATCAAATGGAGAAAAGATTTGGTTGCCAAATTTTGTTTTGAGATAAATATAGTCAGCTGGGTGGAAGGAAGTAAAAACGCAACATGGAGAAGCCTTATTGTCTGAAGTGTACCTCAAAAAGATCTCAAAGGAGGGGGTGGGTGCACAGGGATGAAGAATGTTCAGCTGAGAAACTGGCAAAGATGAATGAGGAATTTCAAGGCCATGACCTAAGGGAATTTCTGAGAATTTAGCTCTAGAATGGGTAGTAACCCCAGAAGAAGTGACTAGGGCTTGGCTTTGATGTAGAAATGTTGAATCTTTGTGGTATTCTTAACTAACATAATGAATATCTTTGACACAAGCCCTGACACCAGAAAATATTAAACCTGCATGTATAATCAGAGGAATTTATGCACACCTATTAATATATACACAATACATACGTTTAAATAGTTAACATTTGTGTATTTGCACAGCCTGCATGAGCATAACATACTCCATTTTAAAAGCTTTTTATATGCTTCTCAGTACTGACTCAGGGACATAATAAATGCTCAACAGGCATTGGTTTATTTTAAGTTACATATTTATGTAGGGCTTTTTAATTGATTTTTTTCTGTACTACCCCTTAAATCACAACTGTAAGATGATTATTAACTGACAAATGGAGTTCAGGTTAGAAGCCATATCTTTAAAATAGCAGTTTTGTAATGGACTTAGGTTGTAACTCTGACCCTTGCACTAAATACCACTTTCATTTTTTGCCAAAAACCAGATGCTCTACAGCAGCATCCCAAGGCTGTGAGGAACTCTACCGTCCACTCTACTTTCCATTCTCCATTAATACCCCCCTCAGTCACACCAGCAAACACAAAATGTGGACCATCACCAGCAGCTCACAATTATTAGCTCTGATATCAATACCCAAGGACACAGTGGCAGAGTGATGCACAGATTCCTAATGTTCTCCCGTATCCATCACTATGGTAACCCAATACTCTCAGAGTAAAGTTACTTCCCTTTTCTTCTGTACTGCTGCCTAGAGCTCTTGAACCTCACGACTCTCTCCGAGGCATTGTAAAAGCACAGACTTTCACTTAAGGTTTTGACTGGGGCTTAGTTGTTGGAGTAGAGGTTATATTCCAAGTCACAGAACTCTCAGAGAACGGATGTGACTGAGCAATTTTGGTTAGAACAGGATGGCAGCAGGATGTACCATTCTGCCTGTGACCTTATAGGTGGCTACCTCCTCAAGCCAGATGGAATCCTAGACCCAGATCAATACTAGAAACCCCCAGCATGACAAATGTACACTGTAGCATTGACTCAACTATATCATAGGCCCACAGGTTAAATAGCATCTGAGGGTCAATTGGCTCCTTCACAGGGACTATGGGGAAGGAGACTAGAGAAGTTTAGAATGCAGGCAAGATCATTTTATCAGGGACAGATTCTTCAGCGATTCCTACAGTATACTAATGGATTATGTACTGAACAAATACAAATGACCGTTTTTCTTTACGGCTTTCTCTTCACTATCTTTTTATTTGAGAAGAGGTGTCTGTCTTCTGCTTCCCAAGTCACAGTTCTTACCTGCTCTACATGGTGTTAAATTCTGCTGTTTATAAACTATGTACATGAGTGTGTGTTGAAGATAACTCCCATGTAGAACTCCTAAGCCAGGCTCCCATGGGCCTTAACTAAACAGGTAGAGATGAGGCATGGCTTAACTGACTAGTTTTCTGGACCCTTTCTTATCCTTTCTCCCTGCTCTGTGGTTCATGATGTTCTGGTTGCTTTCTCCTGCTGGCGTATTAGAGTTTATCCCCAGGAAAAGGAATGAAAATCCTAATGTAGATTAGGTGTTTAAATGTACAAATCCCTAATATGGCTTAGTATGTCACTCTTCCTGGGAACACTTTCATTTCAACAGCAGATGGACAGCTCAGCCCTAATGTAGTAAATCTGTCTGGGAAGCTAGCAGTTGGCAGGCTCTTCTGGGATCTTGAAAGCGAGCCATGGGTCATTTGCCTTTGGTAAGGCTAGAGCCACTCTGGTATGACTGACCTCCTTGGGTGCCTCTTGCCCTAAAGAATCCCTTAGACAGCAAGAACACTCTCTGACACCAAGGTGAAGAAAGCAAAGGTGACGCCATGTGTTTTCTCGGCCCCTAGATCCCACAATTTCTATATGGCTTTGGGAACATACCATATGGCCACAATGCCCAGAAACACCAAACACATTCACCAATAAACTGCCATTACATCATGTATGCGCACACATGAATCATTCCTAGCACACCAAAACAGACACGCACAGGGTGCCAAGCAAGGACAGGGCCTTTTCAGAGACGGTGATCAAAATAAATAAATAAATAAATAATGACAATTTGAGTTCAGGAATAGCTTTTCCAAAGGCTTTTGCCCAAATATTATAATCTCTCCCTAAATCTTCAAGTTACTGAAAAAGACAAATAAAAAACAAACCAAACAAAAGAAACCCTAGCTCTTAAATGAGAGGTGCAGGTGACCAGCACTCTGCAGAGAATTCTCCCTGGGGCAATTCCTGATGGCCATGGAAGACTGGGTGAGTGGTACTCACATCACTGTATAGAAGACTCCTAGTTTACACATGCGTTTGGGCACTACTGACACCACCAACATTTAATGGGATCATCTGGGAGTTTTGCCCCAATCACAAAATGGCTGTGGCCAGTACCAGGGAATACACATTAGGGAAGTTTCCCAGGTGCTGGTTGAGGATACACAGTGACAGCTTGGAAATAACAAGGTCCACTGCACATGCCACACTCCGAGAGGGTGTGCACATCTTCACTCAGGCAATTGAAGGATCAGGTAGTTGAGGTCGCTGGGCATGCGAATGGGTCAGCATTGCCACTTAAAGGAGGGATGCAGGGCCACACCCATCAACCCACTTCTGCAATGGAAGATAGCACTCACGAGAGAAAGCATGGATTCTGAAGGACACCATGGAACATAAGGTGCTCTCAGGGCTCTACAGAACCTCACAGTTTTGGATGGATTGGATCTTGGTCTGTATCCATCGATGGAGATGGAGATGGGAGCCACTGCTGGATTCTTATGTATTCTACTGACTTGCTATGGTGGAATTTTACATCTAAAACTTGATGACAGACTTCATTTTCTTATCCATTCTAGAGTAGGCCACGGAGACTGTACTTTGGTCTCAATTCTAGTATCCAGGTGAAGAAAAATGATCAATTGAGGCCAAATAAGGGGTTTAGGATAGTTAAATTTCCCAGAGGACAGTCTCCGAGGGTAGGAGAATAGGGGAAAATGCAGGTTGCTGGGTATATCAATTTAGGAATGAGAGAGAGAAGGGGGTTGCGGGGGGGGGGGAGCTGCTATCTTTCGCAAAGCCAACAATCCAGTAAAAGGAATTCTATTTGTCTGGTTAGCCCCAAATCAGATTTAGGACACCCGACTTGAACAAAATGGCACCCTCCTAATGGCAGTACTAAGAACAAGGTGACTCTAAGGCCACCATTGACACTGTCCCTCACATACTCACTTGCCCACCTCTAAAACTAGTTTTAGCTATCTTACTAGTTATGAGGGAGTCTGGTGACCTTTTCTAGAAAAGCATATATGTCTATAAGACCCTTGTATCTACCGCTATCCCTCTACAGCCTGAAACCACACGCTTAAGTAAAATTAGTGGACATTTCTTGGGTGTGCCTGAGAGGTCATTTCTACAGGGAGGCACAGGTAGACGGATGGGGTGCTCAGAGCTCGGGTACCAGAGCATGAAGGATCAGAATGGTAAGATGACTGTTGAGCATCAGAGAAGGCTGCTGTGAAATTCCTCGGAACCTGGCTTCCTGAAGCCTCTCAGCCATGCCAAGAAAGGAGGTCACTGGACCTCAATTCTTTTTCAAGCCCTTTTAGGGAACCTTTGTAAGCCCAGGTACTGACAGAGAAAAATCTGATGCCACCAGCTTGTTTTTGACAGATTGATGGTTCCCTACGGTCTCCCTAGAAGACAAGAGTCAGACCAAGTTTTGCTTGATACTGATATAGACCCAGCAAAACTCAGGTACAGCGCATGCTCACTTCTCACAGATCCGCAGGAAGACAGGTTTCAGAGATGAGGCATGGACATAAATGGCTTTCCCCTGGCTTAGTCACCATAGTGGCTTCTGTTCCCATTAACTTTTTTTTTCCCCAGACACTCTGAAGCAAAGGCCATGTCAAACAATTTCCCCAACTGAAAATGAAAACCCATAACGAAACAATCCCCCCCTCAATCCCATCCCCACCCCACTCCCTCCGGCTCAACACCCTGAATACTCACAGGAGAACACTTTATCTATACAAAAATTAATTAGAAAACAAAATATTTACATACCAAATAAACACCATCTTGATTTCTGTGGCCCGTGGAGACCATCAGAGCCCCCTGTTTTCTAGATTGCTGTTCGCTAGGTTAGTTGGTTTGGTTTTTTTCTTTTTTTTTCTTTTTTTTTTTTTTTCTTTTTTAAATTTTAAAGGGTGAGGTAAGAGGAAGAGTCGGGGATGAGCCCCTGGCCCTTGGACAGAGCCAGAGTGAAGCAGTGTTTCTATGGCCCTTCTCCTTCTTCCTCTGGGAGATGCCTCACGCCCTCTGTCCTCGCTCAGAGTCTTTCCCGGAACCTAAAATAAAGTACTCCGCGCTCCTCTCTCCAGACTGTTGAGAGGTTCAGCCCCTTGCCCCCACGTTCATTTTTAGAAAGAAAACAAGGCCTTCAGTTGGCATTTAAATGAGAGATACTGAGGTAAAAAAAAAAAAAAAAAAAAAAAAAAAAAAAAAAAAAAAAAAACAAGGAGGAAGGTGGGAGACAGCAGTCGAGAGGATGGGGATGAGGGGAGGCCATGAGGCGGGCGACCAGGAAGGCAAGAAGCAGGCCAGGAGGGTGTGACGTGAAGAGACATGGCGGCTTCATTCCCGAGGAGGATAAGCACCTTTGTGGTTTGTGTGTCCTGTGTGCCACAAGGCGATCCTGCAGTCAAGCTTCCACACAGACCCAGGGCTCTTTGGATGCCACCCTGTGTGAGGGGAGGGCAGGGCAGCAGAACTGACCCATGGAGCACCCCTACCCCAAGTTCAGGACAGGCAGTGACAAATATTCATTTTCCTTCTTAATTTTCCAACTTTAAGCGAGGGGGCATCACACCTGCTAGCACCCCCATCCCTGGAGTTTTACACACACACACACACACACACACACACACACACACTACACACACACACACACACACACACACTACACACACACACACACACACACACACACACACACACACACACATTCACTGTCGAGTGGTACAATCTGAGAGGGAACCGGGGCTTGCCGAAGAGGAAGGCGTCTATCAGAAGCACTTTCGCTATTTCAAGTCACATGTCTAGGGACCCAGGCTCCCACTTCTCAATCCTTCATGCTCTCTGGCTTCCAGGGATGTACCCTTGGGGCAAGCTCATTTTTCTCCCCCACATGTCCCCTTGACATATCATCAATCCTGGGGGAATTTGCTTGCCCTTTTAGTTCTAGGTTAAGTAAGAAGGGATCAAAGCATTTAAAACATCCCCCTTTCTCACTAACCCTACTGTAAATGACTAAAAACACCCCCCCTCTCTCATCCTCCTGTAATGACTCTCTTCCTCAAAGCCTTTTATGAAGTGCTTTCCCCCAAACCTCAGCCAGTTAAGGGGCTGAATGCCTAGGTTCTGGAACCTTAGCTCTAAGTATGAATAAAGGACTCACAGCTATTTCGATTTCCCTTAAGCCTTACTGAAAAGTTCTCCGCCCAAGCTGGTGGAAAACATTAGCAGCTACTGACAAAGTACTCTGTAGGGTTGACTCAGTTCCACTCATTTCCTTCTGTTGCCTTTTCTGCAATACGGATTCGTCTTCATCAAGAACCTCTACCTTCACTCAAGAAGGAAAAATGAAGAGATAGCCCAAATTGGGGTAACCTTTGACATCAGTTTATATATAAGCCAAAAGACAAGCACATTGCTTATGATTGTGGAGGGAAGCAGCCAGTCAAGGTTTCATTCTCTGTATTCAGAGGCACCTGACTGCATTGTGGGTGCAGGTGTACATGTATCTGTGCACACACAATCCCATACTCTTGCTTCCAATGCACCATGGGACACTGTAGCAGTGAACTACCCACTTCGTTCAGGAATCTCTCTTCTACCAATAGCCTCCTTCCTTGGTTCACCTCCCCTGAGGCTTCTGAAGCTGAAGAAGCTTTATTATTATTATTATTCTCTTTTTGGCTTATATATACACAATGACTTCCTGCCCTCGGCTTGGCACATGGTCCCTCAGCAGATGCCAACCATGCAGCAAGAATTCAGCGAAAGCCTCTTCTCTCTTATGAGCAGGAGGTTCAATGGCCTTCCTTAGATAAACACCTTCGCCTCCTCGCCTAAACCAAGAGAGCAGTATCAGGAAAGCCTCGCTCAGAGTGAAGCGCTCCGAGCCCTTCGGCGCTAGGAAGAAGCACACAGGCAGCGCTTCTGGTCTCTCCATCCTCCCACACTGAGGCCCGTTCTATCCTTTCATGGGGACAGAAATGGTGGACAGACGCAGGAAGAAGAGAACTGTGCAAGGGAGGAGAAAGGGTGCTGGCCACGAGGGTTGCCTTCAGTAAGGAACCAGAACTCCAGGATCCCATAGAGAAATTAAAAGAAGAAGAAAAAGTGAATGGGAGCCAAGTTCACCCCCGACTCTTTCCGTGACATGCGCACCACGCGGCCCACAGCCTTATCCCTCCCGCACCCACCTTAATCTCTCTCTCTCTCTCTCTCTCTTCCCTCACTCAGACATCAGACTCAATACTAGAAAGTTTCTCATAAACATGTCCATTGCTGGAGCCATTGAAAGCCCTGGGGTTTTTGTTGTTAGGCACACAGGGGTTGGACTGGTTCCCTATACAAATGTCCTTCTGGAAACGACCTGGCACAGCCCCATGAAGGGCCGACACCACTGGCTTATTGGTGACAAGGGCCCGGAAGTCCGGCCTTGTTTTCGACGCCCCTGCCACCGTGGGCTGCCTGAAGAAGTAGGATTTGCTGCCGTGAAGCAAGCACTGGTCATCCCCAAAAGTGGGGATGAAAGGGTTTTGCGTGACCCGGTCAGGGTAGAGCGACTTGCTGAGCATGTAGCCGCTGCCGGGATTGTTGTGATGGTGTCCGGCAGTGGGCACTGAGGACTTGTTGGCAAAGGAGCTCTCACCAGCTGGCATCTCAAACATATGGGCGTAGGGGCTCCCATCCATGAATCGGCCCTTGTCTTTCAGGCTCACGCTGCGTGGGGCCAAGGCGGCCTCCTCCTTCTGCAGGTCCACGAAGGTGTCGTAGGAGTGCTGCCGGCGCAGTTTGTTCCGATTCTTCTTCTGGGCCTTGGAATTAGTTGGGCTTTGAGGGTACTTGGTGGTGGAGGCATTGGATGACACAGCCACAGGGGCAGCCGGCTGGTCTAGTTCCTGCAGGGAGTTGTCCTCGCTGATGTCATACAGGTTGCCAGCCTTCTTGCAGGCCTCACATCTGATACAGGCCTGCCGACCCGAGTTCTGCCCTGCCACCGTAGAGGAGTAATTGTGCAGCTTGGAGGGACAGCTGCGGCAGAAGTTACCCCCAGACCGATCCTCCCAGTCCACATTGGTCAGGTTCTTCTCCCAAGGAGCGGGCACCCCACCTACCACTCCGTGCTTATCGCCCGTTCCGTGTTTGAGGTGAGACCTGTTGGTACAGGGCCCGCCTCCACTGACCGAATCTCGCTTGAAGTCATCACTACGTTCTTTGTAAATGTCAGTCAAGTCCACGTGCTCCCAGTGAGGCGAGTTCTCCTTTGTTCGGAACTGGTCCAGGTAGAAGTCTCGGAGACCTTCTTTGTCCCTGAAGTAGCGCTTGTGGTCTGGGGAGCGGGGTGGTCGGCGACGGTAGGCCAGCTCGATTTCATCAAACTCCCTCCTAGATTTGGCCGAGGCTGGCCGCTTCTTTAGACTGTCCTTATATTGCTGCTTCCTCCTCTTGGCTGCGTTGCCCTCGATGTTGCCATAGGTGACAGTGTGTGTGGAGATGTCTGAGACATCCGATCGAATCAAGTCGTCATGGCCACTGTAGCGGTCACTCTTGAAAGAGAACTTGCCGTACAGGTCGCTGAGCTGGCTATGTTTGGAGGAGGGCAGGCCAATGTCCAGGGGTTTCTTGCTGATTGACCTGGGCTGGGTGGTAAAGGGTGGGTTGTCACAGTCATAGAGCCCATCAATGGAGCTGGTGCTGCCGATGCTGTGGGGCCGGTGGTGATGGTGATAATGATCTTGGTACACATTGCTGTCCTTCAGCTGCAGGTTGCCAAATGTTCTCTCTACCTCACTAATGTAGTCACTGAACAGGTTTTCCTCACAGGGTGGGTTATTGTACGACTTGCAGTCTGAATGCGTGAAGCTGCGGCGATGCTCAGAGATGTCGTAGACAGAGGATTCTCGTCGGATGAAGTCCAGAGCACTCTGAGGGGAACCATTGACTCCAGACAGGTTGGCCATGTTCTTGGCCGTTCGGAGCAAGCGTAGGATGTTGGAGTGTGTGTTGTTCATGGTGGCAGTGGGGGAGTTCATCACGGATTGGCGCTCCTCTATAGCTACTCCATGGATACAGCTGTAAATACCCTGAAGGGACATAGGATGGTACACATTGAGTTCAGAGAAACCCAAACACACCATAAACAACAGTGCTCTACCACTGATGATTTAATGAAGTAAGACAAAGATAGGAGAATCGTGAGGCAGGCAGTTTGCTACATTCACAGAAAACGTGACTCAAAGTTTGGTTGATGTTGCCCCTTGAATTCAGCTAACTTCATTTTTATGAGTTAACGATCACAATCTGCCATTGGAGAGGGAAGTGATCATACCAGAGGACTAGAATAAACAGAGGACATGGCATATGTGCCTCAACTAAACTTGTGATCTATCTTGGTTTTCCTTCCTATTTAGGACCCAGAGTCTTACATTTTATAAAGGGATCCAGGCTGTAGACATATAGCAAAAAGTAGGAGCAGAATGTTGGAAGCACCATAGATTCTAGGGCCACTTAGCTCTGGTCGGCCATGCCTGGCTGATGCTGCTCACAGTGGCTTCTTGTTTCTGGCTCTGACCGATTTTGAACATTTTTTTTTTATTGTTGTTGTTGGAATTTTGATCAGCAAATAACAAGGGTGCAATGTTGTTCTGTAGCTAAGCATGAATCGACTTCACACAGAGAGTTGGAAAGCCCTGGGGTCAAAGAAGGATTTTCTACTGCTGTGGCCTACACTGTGGGAGGGAAAAAGTGGGACAAATATCAGGAGCTCAATGTGAATGAATAACTCCCTTGTTGAGGTCTCTCCTTTATTCACCCTTTAACTCTTGCTTTCTTTTTTATAGTCAATATTATCATAAATAATTAATGTTCTATCAAATTAGTATTGATGAAGAACACCGGGCAAACAGCGACTTGTTCAAGGCACTGACAGGCTGCATCTGTGAGGAAGGCTGGATTGCTTGCCCGGGCAGACAGTGTGCCCACATCTCAAGTCAGGTCAGCTGTTGCTCATCTCTCATGGGCTGCTTGAAGGGAAACAGACTTGGGACTTTGTCCCTAGCAAGGTGAGGCAGAGGAAGAAGTGACTTTAAACTGTGTCTTTACACACAAGAAGGTTAATTGAGAAAAGATTATCTGAATGGTCAGGGCCGAGAACAGAAAAGGTCAGAGGGAAAATGGTAGCTATGTGGCCAAGAAGTGTCAGGCCTTGTGAGACACAAGGTCTTCCTGGAGGGGACTCTACTCCCTTTTGGCTTCTTACTTCTGACCTCTTGACAGTGGTCAGGGAGAAATGCTAAGTGTCTTCTTCTGTGAAGACAGTGGCCATGTCAGAGGGCCACAAGGAAAATGTCTCTTTTCTCCCACTTCTCTGGCCTCCGGGAAGTGCTGAGGAATGGAACCTAAGGCCCAGGGACCAGGATCCCCACAAGCTTCTTTCTCCTGTTCTTTTGTGACTGAATGGCCTGTACATACTGACAGCTAGAGAGGAAATGGAGATATTGTCCCCTGTCCCTAAAACACTATGGGAAAATGACCAGAAAATGAAACAGTTTGATGAGAAATCCATTTTCTTTCAGAACTCTATTTGAGTCATATCTGCAACACAATCCTCAATCCTAAAAAGATACCTGAGTTCACCACTCCATGGAGAGTCCCCCAACTATATTAACAAAATCAGAAGAATCCCACTCTTTAAAAACTCCCCACCCGTGACCTGAGGCTCATCTATCTCACTGTCTTCCTAATACCTCACTTTGAATCGGAAATGAAGGTGATCTAAACAAAGAATGGCCTGGAGTCGTGCTCCTTTTAAGTAAGTTTTTGTAATATACTATTTTTTTTTTAATGAATCAAGACTTGGGTTCTTTAGGCTCTTTCAAATGTTATTTATATCTGTACTCCACAGACCCAGGCACACACACACGCCCACACGTGATCCTCCTGCTGTAGTCTTTAAGTGTTGGCATTTATTGTAGGCATATGTCACTGTATCCCCCTTTAGGCTCTTTAATTTCCCTTATTTCACATGTGGTTAAAATATAGGAACAGTAAAAACACTAATAATATGTCTTTATGTGTTAGAATAAGTTATGTGATACTACGTTATTTAAGAAAAAGATATGATTCCTACCTCAAAGGATCAATTGATTAATGCAGCCTATACAGAATCAATTAGTGGTGATGTAAGAGGCAAATGGGGAAAAGCCAAATTTTCTATTTTGAGAGAGCTGCCTTTTTTTTTTTTTTTTTTTTTCTCTTTTTTTTTTTTTTTTTTTTTTTGATAGAAAATCAAATGTCTGAGTCTAAAATGGAAGGAAAAAAACATAGCACCATCCATCTGAGAAGCATTTGAAATTCTCTCACACAGACTCTTGGGGAAGTGCCCATGATCTGGCTTTATGGTTTAGCTACATAAGGCTGGAACAAGCACCTTCTTGGGTCTCTCTGCTGAGCACAGAGCAAGGCTGAACTGTCCTTAGCAAGCTCTGAGTATCTCAGTCAAAACACTTACTCTGCTGATGGAGAAGACCATGCCAGGCTTGCCAGAACAGACGCCCATGAAGCAATGTCGGAACTGCCAATAGAAGAGATGTTCACAGATGAAGGTGATGAGGCTGAGAGCCATGGCTGCCCCCAACATGTAGAAGACGCCCGCCATGTTGTCAATGTCCAACTGGCTGCTCATAACCTCATTCTTCTCATTGTGGCAAATGCCAGTAAGCCAGAGAGCTTCCAATTCTTCCATCTCCCCTAGAACAAGGACAAGAAGGAGACAGATAAAGGAGGGAGGGAGAAGAAGGAAGGATGTTGAAGAAGAGTATAAAAACATGACAGAAAGGGACAAACACAAAAAGAGAAAAAGAATACATTTTATTAATGCCATTATATCTTAACTCATCAATACATCCCAAGTATTCAGTGGAAACGTAATGAATGAAACTACAGATAAGTCAAGGACATGGGACTTCCTGTGACTCTGCTCTAGCCAGTGCAAATTGGCGGCTCAATGCTTGGTATTATATACAATATGCCATGCAAGGAACAAGAGTTCAAATTAGTGAGAACAGTTTTTGGGCAAAGCAGTCAATGGGTTTTTGAGAGAGGGGGGGAGAGGCGAGGTGGAGGGGAGGGAGAGAGAGGAAGAGAGGGAGAGAGGGAGAGAAAGAGGGAGAGAGGGAGAGAGAGGGAGAGGGAGAGAGGGAGGAGAGGGAGAGGGAGAGGGGAGAGGGAAGAAGAGAGGGAGGGAGGGAAGGAGAGGGAAAAAGAGGGAGGGAGAGGGAGAGAGAGAGAGAGAGAGATATGAACTTGAGAATGGGAATGGATTTTAATTTATATTATATTTAAAGGCATTCCAGGCAGCAGGTGTCGCATAATCATCAAGGAAGGAGGAGGAAAATAGATGCTCATTTATGGAGAGGCAAGAAAACCAGTTCAAGCAGAGTAGTAACCCTCAGCAAAGAAAGCTTAGTAAAAGAATTCTGAGGTTAAACACTTTGCCCTTTATTTTATAGACAATGAGGATAACATAATCAAATGACTAAAAAGTCTCGCAATTATACAGAGCACATTAGACTGAGGAAGGAAAGGTAGACGGAGATTGAAAGAGGTTGAATCGTTATGGTCTCTCAGAATTTCAGATGTCTTTTAGAGGAAAATATGAAACCCAAAAGAGGAGGAAGCTGGAATGAAACATGACCACCTAAACTCGCCTCTACTCAACTCTGCCTAAAGGGACAAGGACTTCTCCAGGTGTGCCAGGCTCTTACCTACTGTCACTAGACACCAATCGCTAGAAATGTAGACATCTCAAACAACACCCCCCCAAACCAAAAACCAAAACCCAAAACCAAACAAACAACCAAAAGACAAAGAAAATAAGTATCTACTGTAGAATGTCATTAATTCAATGAAATTCTGGCCTGCTAAAATTTTGCATTTGTATAGCACAATGAATTCCAAAACCCTCTCTACTGATCTACTTGGTAATAGATTCTGGATCAATTTGGCTGTGACTACTGGTTATACCAGCACGGCTTACCAGCACTCCAGCTACAAACCCCTACTCTTATAGGAATCCACACACTTTTCTTCTCTTCTTCAATTCAACAATGCTTTTTCTAACTAGTATAGCAGCCAGATTCAGGTGGAGTCTGGAAACCCGCCCCTGGGCTTGTGTCTCTGATGTCTTCCCCAATAGAAAATATCCTATTGACAGACCTAATTGACAGACCCACTTGGCTGGTGGACTTCGGGACCATGCTGAGTGAAGCTCATCTGTATCTAGATTAGTGGGTGTGTGAGGATTGTGTGTAGACTGCTTTGGGCAAGGCCATGAAGAGAAATGCAGAAGAGAGTAGTCGGTGAGATACGTTTCTCAGTGTTCAGCCCATCACCAGAAAGACACAGGAAATGCCTTCTGGTATCTACATCTGAGGATCCTTGCCCTCCACCTCTTCAGCCAGAAGGCCATGGCAGGACAGAATGAAGGATGTGGAAACAGACACACATTTGTTTCTCTTTCCTTCCTCCTGGAATAGTAAGAGCACTGCTCTACATCGGTCTGGTGTTGTGACACATGTAGGGTGACATCTAATTGTAGCGTACTTCATTCCTGAAGGTTTCAATGTCCCATACAATCTCCAAATGTTCCCCTATCACCAACTACTTTAATTCCTCCCTCATCTTTACCCAGTGCAGGTTTGTCGCCTTGTAATTCTCATATTAAACCCCACCTTTCTGGTAGCTTAGGATGTGACATAGAAATTGGGTCAGTGCAGATGCAATTAATAATGGCGAAGTGACAGTGGAATCCCCAGCAGGCCCCTAACCTCATGTGATTGGCCTTAAGAAAAGGGTGGATGTAGAGAAAGATGAATATAGAAGAAAGACATTCATCCAGGTAGAATGAAAGTAGAGATCTGAGCGGTGCTTTGACAAGTCAAGGGATACCAAGTAGGAGCACCAAGAAGGGAGCACCAAGAAGAGACATCAAAAGCCACGCAATGAGCATACAGAGAACTCTTCCTCATCACTTCCAAGTGAAGCTTCCTGTATTGATACCTGTCGTACCCAGAACTTCAACACAATGAATTCAACTGTTTACAGCACACCATTCCTGTCATTTGTTATGGTGACTCTAAGAATCCAAAATGTACTCTCCAATCTAATCATATCTTATGGCATGCTGATTTGGATACACAGAGGATGAAGGTCACTATTTCGGAATAGCTATTGGTGGAGGCCAAGTGGACACTCCCCTTTAACTCACCATCTCCAAACAGCTGCAGGATAGCAAGGTCCACCTGGCGCTTCCACCCAGAGTCTTTTTGGATAGCAATGCCATAGCCTGTAGAAGCAAAGACCTTGCCACTGCCAATGGTCACCAGCTTGCAGCCTTCGTCTCTTCCGGCCATGTAGTTGAGCACGGCTGCATCATAGATGAATGCATCAAGTTTCCTGCACAAGAAAGAAGCGAACCAACATATACCAAGGAAGGAATTACACAACAGCACTACCTACTGGGCCATTCATATGAAGTGGTAGGGTTGCAGAAGCTATGTGGAGGACTAGCTCACAGTAAGGCTCAAGTTGGACTATTGTAAGAGTCCATAGCCTGCATCCAAGGCTGCCCGTGATGGGACTTCAGGTTGAAAGGAGTTGTTTCTTTTATTCCCCCCTCCCACCAGGAGTGATAAGAATATAAGTTGGGCCTGAGGCCAACTCATAAGCTGTGTCTGAAAAGGAGAAGGAGTAAAAAGGAATCAATAAAAATAATAACAGAAATAATGAAAAGTAAGCACCGCAGTGATAACAAATAGCATAGGGTAAGAGTTATATAACATTTTTCATTTCTCAGTTCATTACAGTCCAGAGTGGAGGAAAGTGTAGGTGTATATGTTTCAGTGGATATGTGGCTATCTTGGTGGCCAGAAAGACTTCAGCGTTCTCTTGTGCTATGTGACTCTGCTTTGAGGGGCCAGGCTGGTGGCAAGCTTGTGTGAGAGCACATTCGCAGCACTGCAAGAGAAGGTAACATTCAGACAAGGACTTTCAAATTCCTAAGCCTGCATGCACATTGCATGAGACATTGAGCTTCGCAAAGAAGGGATGCACTGAGAAAAGATGGGGTGGGCTAAGAGCGAGAAGGCATACACCAATCACTGTTTCCAAACGTTTCCACACAGAAAGGCTGAGGGAGCAGCTCAGATAAAGCCATGCAGGTAACAGGCATGAGAGTGAGCAGGACATGCGACTCTGCAGAACAGTTACAGGCTAGGGAGTTTTGTCACTCCTTGAGAAAAAAGGAAAAACAAACAAATAAACAAAACCCCACAAGCCCTTTTTGATATGACTAGCAACAGGCAATTTCACAAAATGCATCCTATAAAATGCAGGTTGCCGGCATGCTCGAACGCCAAGCATCTGGTATAATTGAGATCTGTGGGGACCCCACAGTTTGGACTACCCAGAGTACTCACTCCTCCCCTAACCTCAGATTCCTGTCTTCTGAAACCTGTTGGGACTTTGTTCAGAGCAGTGAGATTGAACGCCTCTGCATTCTAAATGGCCACAAATCTCGGTGGTGTTTGAGAACCTTCAGGCACAAAGGTGGCCGGAGGAGGTCCACGGTCACCATAGGAGAGGGAGAAACAGCTGTATGACCCATTGGCCTCCAAATCTCAACATTTACAGTGCTCAAGTGCTGGTCGTTCTTCATAGCCCTCGCTTTCTCCTCGCTTCATAGCACGAGTGTGCCTGAAGAGCTGCATCGACAGCTTGTGAACAAATACACTCTGAATACAGAGAGTGGCTATCAGGAGTGACAGTCAATGCTGAAATTGGGGATCAATCAACACATTTCTACCTGTTGCCCTCTACAAATTTTGCACACTTCCTGTTTCATTTTCCTCTTGTCCATAGACACCAGAACTGTCTGTTATACCTCTTAGACTACAGCTCGTGTGTAACAGATACGAGCTCTCTCATTGACTCTTCCTTTCTAGTTTTTGATCTGTTTCTTTTCCACTCGATGGCCACACTCATGCAAGCAGAAAACAATTTGCAGGATGGGATGCAGAAGCAAGTAACAACATAAGAACTCTTGTACACTAGTTGAAATAACGCTATCGAATTTGACTTGGGAACAGTCTTTTGATTTAATGAGTATGGTTCGAATTCAATCTGTGTCCAGTGGATGATGTGAGAGATGTATCTCTCTGAGCTCGGAGGCCGTTCTTACCCTGTTTTCAGGGAGAGCAAAGCATCATCTACTCCCCTTTGGTTGAACTTCCCCATGTAGGCATGCATTTCTGCATAGTTATTACGAATATTCCTCTCTGTGCTGCCATTGGGCACAGTCCCAAAGCGGAAAGGGGGTGAGAAGTCATTAGGTCTCTGGAACTGGAGAGAGAAAGAAAGACAGAGAGAAAGAGAGAGAGACAGAGACAGAATAAAGAAGAAATGCTTTAGAAAAAATGTGAAGAGACATTAAGTCAGCATTAGTGAGTTTATAATGGAAAGGAACCGACTATAATTCACCAAACACATTAGCCCTCACTCAGGAGCAGTAATTGCCTTCTGGAAGTGGACTTCAGTTCAACTCAATTTAGTACGTATTGTTGAGAGATTTCTATTTGCCCAGTCCCGGGTTTAATCTGTAACCCTGTGTGTTTCTTCTATGCATCTGACACAATACCAGTGATGATGGGCCTGAAAGTGGCATGATATGGTTTGTGGTACATTAGTCACTTTTATTTCCAAAAATTGTCTAAAATGTGCACCCAGGCCTCTTAATTCAGAGGCCCAATCATATTGTCCTTGTACAATTAAGGTCACACAGCATTACAGTCATGGAAATAATGTTTGAATATTGAATATATTTTGCTAAGAAATTTTCTTTTGACCTTCAGAGCTCTCAAAATTCTGTTGATCCTAAACTAGCTATTGGACAATTCACATGTCATTTTAGCTATGTTCCTGGCTTGCTTAAACACTGAGAGTGTCTCTCCAGTGCCTAGCATCAGAATTTAAAATCTTTGGATTCTGTCTCTATGACATCAGCGTTATTCCTAGCTATTACCCTGCACTGAGTTGGGCGTTAATGATGCTTCCCGAGCACACAATTTGACCATTTGGATTTCCACGGCCTCACCAACTCCATCTCTTTAATACACACTCACTTTTCTCTTGGGCCAATTGAGGTCCTTCATTTTAAAATACGGCTCAAAGCAACTGCTTTGGGAAACCTCCTGTGAATTCTTCCTTCTATCAAGTTGACCCAAAATGATCCCTCAGTACTTGTTATTCTGGTTTAGAGTACTAGATTGATACTATAAATGCAGTGACTCCCGAAGTCTACTGGCTAAGTACTGAGAACTAGACTTTCATGTGGACATTAATAGTTTAAGCTTGAGATTAAAACAGATATGATGACCAACTCTGCCACTTACTGCTTAATGACTGTGGTCATTGACAGAAAGTATGCACCACTTCTTCCATAATAAGGAGCTGATGATGCCCAGTTTTCAAGAATGCAAAATAAGTACTGGGCACAGCACCTGATACATCATAGGGTTATCTGCCACAAACCAGGTCACTGGGTTAGAGGGTCTTCAACTGAGAAAATGCCTGTAGCAGACTGTACTGTAGGCAAGTCTCTAAGGCATTTTCTTGATTAATGATTAATGATATAGTAGACTGGGAGGGCCCAGTCTGCTGTACTAGGTGGTCCTGGATTTAGCAAAATCAAGAAGCAGGCCTGAAGAGGAAATGGAGAACAGGACAGAAGCAGCACTTTGTCGTCATGAGTTTTGCGTCAGTTCCTGCCTGCTTGAGTTCTTACCTTTGCTCCCTCATTGATGGAATGTGATTGATACGTGTAAAGCAAATAGCCCCTTCTTCCCACATTCCCTTTGGGTCTAGCCTTCACCACAGCAATAGAAAGCAAACTAAGACAGTAGATGCTCAGTGATGGGTCCCATACTGTTCTAAATCCGTGTTCATTTTAGTTCTGTTTTGCTGATAAAACAGCAGGCTACCTAATGTTCTTTTCCTGTAAGTATATCTAAGATGACACAGAATATGGGCATAAAGCTGTCCCTTGGCATAGAGGGGACACTGCAGGTGTTTAAAGTGCTCTTGATTTCAATACTGCTATTTGTTACCTTGAAGCTGCATTTGAAAACCTAGCCCACCAACCCAGGAACCACTGAACTTTATAAACAGCCCAGGTTCCATGGCCTTTCTTCTCCTTCTCAGAGAATGTCAGGGCTTCGTGGGCCATAGATTCTCATAGCACAAGGAGCCATTACAACCACTGTAGCTGTTCTTGTTGGCCACAGTTGAGAGTTGGGTCAGTGTCATATGCTGTGGTGGTGGGATATTTAAATGTCACATCAAAAACAGACTTTCCAACTGGAAAACCCTTCTCTTGTGATCAGCACACTAAATGCAAAATGCTAATAATAGCCTCTGTTTTGTTTGTTTGTTTGTTTTTCAAGGGGTTGTAATTTTTAAGCAAATAAACATAGAAGAATCAGAATTGTCTTCTCAGAGCTAAGTAGCTTGAATCTTCCATTGGACAAATGATAAAGCAAGGATTCAATGAGGATAATTTGCTCACTATCACCCAGGGGTAGTGGTGGCGAATGTCATCAGCGTTTTCCCTGGTCTAATTAAGAATGACTCCTCACTGTGCCTGGCAGAGAGCAAGCTTACAGTAAACAAGGCTATGCTTTAATAAAAGAGACAGGCACCAGAAGACTTCACACATCGCTGTCAAACAGAACTCCTCAGAAATTGGAAGAAACCCATCGCCTGAATCCTAAGCCGAGGGGATGGCACGGGAGGGAGCAGCCCCTGGAGTCATGTGAATGTCCTCTCCTCTGTCCATCTGCACTTTGCCAGGGTAATGGATATGAACTTTGTCTAGGATACTACAGGTCCCTCCCACAATAGCTTCTGAAGTAGTATGGAAAACTGGAATTACATCCAATTCAGATCTGATATAAATTATTTATCATGTAGGTATTTTTGAAAAACTTAATGCAAGGAAAGTCTGTGCAATGATTTTTGCTTAACCAAACGGAATCCCGTGCCCAGTGTACCACTTCCTGACGGAGCTACAGGCCAAGGCACTTCTAGTTCCGAACCATAATCTTTTTATTTATTTTTTTTAATTTTAAATGATGTTTAGAGTCTCTATATTATTTTACAATCACATCCATAGGTGCATAAAACATTTCAAAACGTGGACCTGGAAGAGCAAACACCCTTTTCAAAGAGGGGCCACACTGGTGGAATCAATCTGAAGACTCCCCGAGGAACTCCAGCAACCTTACTGCACTGGTACAAAAGTAGTGCAGGGGAAGGCTGGCAGAATGCAGCAGCTGCCCTCAGCTATGCACATGGCCGGTGTGAAGGTGGCTCAGTGGAGATAGGGGAGTTGTCAACAAATGGTGTGAGGGTGATTAGAGGCTTCTGTACAAAACAAAGCTCACTCCCCACCTCCACAAGATCAATAGCAATTACGCCCGAACTTGCTCAGGAGAAAATATATGAGAACACTTTTGTAACCCAGAGCTAGATGAAGACTGTACATCACGTGTCCAATCCACCAACGGAGGGAAATAAAGATAAATTAAAGGTCATCAAAATTCAGAGCTTCTCTTTAAAAGATGCAGTTAGGATTATGAGAAGGTAAGCCACCAGCTGGGAGGAAGTATTTGAAAATGAATTAAAGCGATTTCAAAAACAAATCAAGTAACAGCAGAATAAGACATCATTTAGAGTACCATCCCCGAATAAATAACCAGAGAGAACAACCCCAACTGCAGTGTGGACAAAATTTAGCCTGGAGGCAATTTGGTTTAAATTCAACCCTTTCTCATGCCTGCTGTAGGAACACGAACACAGGCAAGTTACTTAGCCTTGCAGAGTTCCACTGTTTTCTGGAAATATTATTTTGATGCCTAAGATAATACATAGGAAAACACTTAACACTGTGAGATTCTGTCCTGTGTGAGGCAGAGTTCCCTCAGGTTGGAAAGTCTCGTTCTCTAGTCTGCCCCTGTAACTAGGCCAGTCTGAGGGCCTAGAGTCAGCCAGAGCCAATGCAAGAGATAAGCTTGCGTTCTCTGAAAAGTCTTGTTCAGCTCGACGGGAGGTTTAAATAAAACAGGTCTTTAAAAACTGTCGGCGGACCTTGAACTTAACTAAAATTCACATTCACAGGGAACAGTTAGTATGCTTAAGGAGACCCATGGGGAAGAAGGAAAAGACAACCCCCAAATGCCTTGATGTTTCAATAAATGCCCTTGTCATAAAACTCATCCCAAGATGCAAGGCCCTGTTGTGTAACCTTGGTGACAGTTGACGGACTCTGGGGTACGGAGGAGGAATTAAAATGTATACTATGAGGAGTCTAAATTAGAACAGGAAAGACCTTGACAAATAATTTTAAAAATTAGGACTTCAATAAGCCAGGGAGAACAATAATTAGATTTGAAAATTCTGTCTGATTTCAAAGTGGTGATAATTTTTTTAAAAAACAGCAGCATTTTTATTAATCACCTTTGACCACCCAGATTGTAACTGCTAAAACCCAGATCCATTTAGTGAAATGAAAGCCCTGGAGGGAGGACCCTCAGGGATCAGGCCCATTTCACAGATGAAGACACCAAAGTCCTGCAGAGTTCAAGGGTATTGCTCCAAGTGGTGTAAAGAAGAGAGACAAGGCTAGCTTCTCCATTGCCAGGCGACAATGCTGAGAGTCACTGTGCCCTGGCTTCCTGGGCACAGAGGCCGTGTGTTGTTACGTGGGGCCACCCAGGAGGCCATCCTTCCATTTCTGATATCACAGTTGTTTGCTCCCTTCCCCCCCCCCCCCCCCGCATCCAACACCTGCCCTTGGCAATGGCTATGAACTCACAGTAGCACAAGGGGTAACACAGAGGGAGAGTGTCAAGGGAGTTGTAATCTCATTTGCTCTTCTGAAGAACAGGCAATCAGAAATTGACACCCTGAGCCTTTCCCATCTGAACCTCAGTCTCGGTCTTGATGACCTTAAAGTGGATTCCTCTTGACAGTCAGTGATGCAAGGAGGAAGATACCAAGAATCAGAGGCAAAGGCCCTCACTTTCAACTGATTCTTCTAATGGACTCTGCCACCACCCCACAAAAGGGTCTCTCATAGAGCTTGTAGCAAAGAAAAAGGAAAGAGGGACAAGGCAGGTGGGAGGGTCTAGTCTAGTTTGTTTTCTTACAGTCAACTAAATATGTCAGTTGATTTCCCCAAGTAAGGGGTCTGTTAATCCAGTGATAATAGCCACATTCATTTAACACCTATGAATGTGCTGTGAATTAGCACATCATCTTCTTTATCTATGGTAATTAGAATATATCCGTTCATTTGGAGTGGACTGTATTGGGAAAGATGAATAAAACCTCCTGTTTCTAGGAGCTAGCCTCCCAGGAGAGTCAGAAATGTAAGTGTTCTCTGCCGTCCACATCTTCTTGTACAGTTTCATTTATATTTGTATTCAGAAAGTATTTATTCTGTGCAGACAAGCTTCAGGTGTAGGGGATTTGGTATTATAGAATAAGATCCAGAGGCTCATATCAAAGAAGTGTGATGGGTAACATACAAACATGCATAGAAACATATGTATGTGTTTCAACATATGTACATTCACATATGTACATATGTGTGCTTCAACTATGTGGTAGGCTAAAGTTGGTCACATACATTTTTCCATTCCTCCTATCAAGAGGGAAACCTGTGTTCCCTCTCCTAGGCAGAACAGGTGACTTGACATGGAAAGATTCAGAAGCCCTGCCCAGAGACTTCTGGCCTTGGAAAATGAGTGTGTGCTTCTACGGCCTCTTCACTGGCCTCCCAGAACCTCCTTCCAAGGGAAGGCTTTTAGCATATAGGGAGTATTGCATATCTAATCTTGGGGTCAGTCTCAAGCCCCAGTCTTGAGACCACCAAACTGGAGACAGCAACTGTGGGTGCTCCTGAGTGCAGCCCTAGCTTGTCTCTCAGCTCTACCCACTCCTGCCAGCATCCCAGAGAAGTCAGTAAAGCCCTTTTGGTCCCTCAAGTCCAGTCAGGCCTAGCTCTACCCTTAGGTAAAGATCAGGTGACTCTACCAAGGCTGCATAAAGTCAAAGACACACTCAGCCCAGCTTTACACAGATATCTGACCCCCAAGACAGTGAAACCCAATGAACAGGTTCTTGTGCTGAGAATCTAAGCACTGGGATGCTGGCCCAGCAATGAATTACTAGTGAACGTGGAATGTTTCAAAACAAGACAAACTGTGTAATGCTATGGACTGATTGGCAGGTCACATTTGAGATGGGACCTCAGTAAGATCATGTATCCAAAGCACATGTGGGACATACAAGGAGTACAGAAATTCGTCAACTAAAAAGGTTCAGACTACTGAGATGGGCAACCAACAAGGTGATAGGAGCCCCAGAGAAGCAGGACCCTGTGTCAGTGGGAACACAGGGTGAACAGGAATGCAGAGGGTGACACAGAAGAGCTTTCTATTTGGACAGAAGAAGCAAAGCAATGTCTACACAGCATGCTCTGCTCAAAGGCACAACACAGACGTACTAATAGCCACGCTCACTCAATACCTACGGAATGGGAAAAGCTTAGGCACCATCACAGACCATGAAGACCTCCTCCCTTTTCCTACAGCCTTATCAATAAGGCTGAGGGCTGATGAAGGATGAGGAGGGAAACAGGGCCTGGCTCTCAAAAGGAGCCCATATCTATGCAGTACAGTTTAGAAGTCTCATGCTAAGGCAAAAGTTCTCACCCAGTGAGTTGTGACCCCTTTAGGTGTTGAATAACCCCTTCACAGGGGTCATATATCAGATATCTACATTATGATTCATAGCAGTAGCAAAATTATAGTTATGAAATAGCAATGAAATAGCATTTTGGTTGGGGCTGGGGGGCAGTCACCACAACCTGAGGAACTGTATTAATGGGTCACAGCATTAGGAAGGTCAGGAACCTCTGCTTTAAGGTTTGCTAAACAGGAGGAGAGCCTGGACACTTCCCAGCTCTGCCCCTTGATAGCCCTGAGACTCCGCACAACTCACCTTCTCTGTGCCCCGGTTCCCACATTTGTAGAGTGGACTTATGCACCACACATTCACCTAGTTTCCCTGAGCACTGTCGTAGCACAGTGCCTGGCACATGGTAAGCATACTGAATTACCCCTTATTGTTAACAAGGTTCCTGCTATGATCACGCCCACTGTCACTGGAGGTAACTGGACAATTCTGTCAGAATGACAAGAGTGGGATTTTGTGTTAGAAAGAGTCTTCTGTCACCAGCACATACTCCAGGCTGGAAGGAACACATTGAGGAGACGGGAGCTCAAGGGGACCTGAGCTCTGAGAAGAGCCTGGGCACTTTCTTGGGGCGGAGAACAAGGTGAAACTTCAGGGACATTTTGTAGCAGCTTGAATAAGAATGTCCTCCATAGGTTCTCACATGAAAACACTTTGGTCTTCAGTTGTTTTAGGGAGGGCTGGGAGCTGTGTGTGGCCTTCCTCGAGCATGTCACTGAGGGAAGGTTTTCAGAGCCAAAATCCTCTTTCATTACTCCTCGCTGTCTCTGCCTTCTGCCTGGGGTCCATGTGTGAGCTCTCAGCACCCTTCTCCAACCTCCATGCCTGCCTGCTGCCTCGACCTTGCTATCAAGAACTCTAACCCTCTGGAACCATAAGCCCAAATTAACTTTTGTTCCACAAGTTGCCTTGGTCATGGGGTTTTATCACATCAACAGAAATGTAACTAATATGTTCTAATATCCTCCATCTCATTGAACACAAAAGACCTTAGCGGTACCATGACTATTAAAATTCCAAATAAGAACAGCTGCCATGAGGCCAGGATTCCTGGAAGGCTTCCTGAAGGGGGCAGATTGAAGCTGTAAGGAGGGAAGTGGAGTTTTCAATTGTGTGTGTGTGTGTGTGTGTGTGTGTGTGTGTGTGTGTGTGTGTGTGTGTATGCTGGTTAGTTTCCTGATGGAAGAGTGAAAAACCATTTGTGAATTCCTTAGGGCCATTGGAAAGAGGAAGTTCTGAAAGCCGTACCCAGATCCCCTCAAGGCCTAGGCCTCTGTCCTTGCCTCCCTTGTTTTGTTCAGGCTGCTGTTCTGTCTGACACTGAGTTTTTTGCCCAGTGGCCTGTCACTTCTCCTCAGGAGGCTAACAGGAGATCAACTGTGGCTAAATCAGGCAAGTGACACCACACAGGGAGAGAGGCTCTGCTGAGATGAAGGGGTTGGGAAAGTGCCTTTCAGGGTGTAGACCAGCCTGAAACCGGCTCTTCTCCTTCAGTCTGTCCGCTCAGCATACGCTGATTAGTGCAAACCAGAGTGGTGACCTTGAGCTGCACACTGGACGCTTTGCTCACAGCTATCCTGCTAGTGAGGAGGGAGCTAGGGGCTTTTGTCTTCAGAGTGTGACAATCCCACACATAAATAATTCATCCTGTTACTTCTGATTCTACATTTGAATCACAAAGAGAATCAATGCCCGAATGCCACTCAGCCCTTCTAGGCCCTCAGGAAAAAAAAGAGATGGGTGGGTTCTTCAAGATATCTGTGTACTGATAAGAAATCTACAGGGACCCTCTTTACCTGCCCTGAATTCCTCTCACCACCCCTATTAATGTCATCACCGTCCATCCTCTACAGTTCTTCCAAACCATGGTCTTTGGGCATCATTATCATCACTGATGAGCATGTCTATGAATCTTAGCCTTACATCAGATTTTGTCATCAGCACTGTCAAGATACAATATAATTTCACCACCCAAGAAAACTCCCTCACGATACTCCTCCATAGACCTCCCCTGGCTCCTGACACATGATGACCTGCTCTGTCTTCCCATAGTTCTGACTTTTAATCATTCTTCATTACCCAGGACTATTAAACCAAACTACCATATTGCTTACTCCCATATATTCCCATTTGTCACTGGCATCTATATACCAAGTCTCTGTTTCAAAGCCAGGGTGGGGAAGCCACCAAGACAAACAAACAAACAAACAAACAAAAAGTGAAAGAAGATGATAACACAGTAAACTTGGGAAAGATGTGACGTACAGGCGGTCTGTTAACAATGGAGGAAATTTCATTCTAAAATGCTAAGTGTATGTATTGCCTCAAGGCACAGAGCTCTGTTCCAGTTTGAACTCTTCTATTTTGAAATGTGGGTTTCAGAACAGTCCCTCAAGACACCACTCAAGGGTCAGCCAAGCTGTGGAGACTGTGGTGGATTATATAATGAGATGCCTCACCGTTCTTAAAGTGACAGTATGGAATGGAGGTAGGAGGAACAAATGATTACTTGGGAGCTGTAGAGATGGACCAGGAGGTAAAGTGCCTGCTAAGAGTTATAATCCCCAGAACCTGTGTAAAAATACTAGGGTGGTTATGGTGAACTACTAAACCTCACTACATACTGAGGGTAGAGGGAATAGAAATATGCAAATCCCTGAAGCTCTTTGGTGGGTCACCCTAGAGGAGTCCTTGAGCTTCATGCTAATGAGAGATCCTCCCTCAAAAAGCAAAAAAGGTAGAGGAACAGACTGTATCAACAACGTAGGGCTTCAACACTTCCATGAACCCATGTGCATGTGCACACACATATACACACACACACATGTTCACATGTCCACACTAACAAGTACACACTTATGCACACACCAAATGCTTAGCCTTACATTTTATTATAAAGCTATATTTATTATTCATTAGAGAATATATTGTTGCAATTTACTCAAAGGTGGTAAATAAATCACTATGACAGCAGCAGTACAGAATGTAGCAAGAAGACATAGATTCAGAATTTAAGGTGACAACATTTGGTACTACCATATGGTAGCCTCATTGAGCACTAGGTAGCTCCATCACTCTAGTTCTCTTTATCAAGTCTCTCTCTCTCTCTCTCTCTCTCTCTCTCTCTCTCTCTCACACACACACACACACACACACACACACACACACTACACACACGTATGCCTGTACTTGCATGTAGGAAGATTGGCTAGCTGTCCCTTCTCCTTGTCCTTCATCACACCACCATCATTCTAGAAGCCTCCTTCAGAGTTCTGCATGCTATGCTGTTGGGGAAGAAGGTTTCTGTCTCTCTGGGTCAGTGTGGAATGGCAAATTACCCCAAAGGCTTCAAAGAAAGGAGGTGAGGGAGGGGCCAGGCTTCTCTTTCTCCTGTCATCATTCTCCATTGGGGCTTCCAGGAAAAAAAAAAACCACCAGCTCTTCAGGCCTCTCGAGATTAGCTAACTACCAGATTTCTTTATAACAAGGACCTTGATGCAGCAAAACAATGATTTGTTTGGAATTTGCTAAACATTTAAATAAACAAACATTTGTTTCTATGTCTACCACATCAATTTTATTGACTATGTCTCCATCTCTTCCCTGAGGTTTTAGGTGTTCGGCAAAATCTGTGACTTGTCATAAAATATCCTCATCAATACGGCGGGTATAGCCCCAGGAATGTGCTTGACCTCTGAAGAACAATGGAGATGGGCTCAACATTATTACATGTTAACTTGGACTAATGATAGTTTGGTATCAATAGCAGTGAACATCCCAGCACACATTATGTGCTCTACAACTTGTATGTAGCAAGTCATTAATTTTCTCATTAAGTCCATGAGGTAAATATTTTTATTCACACATCGTGGGTAAGGACACGAACATCCTGATAGATAATTTTGGTCAATCCTTACAGCTAGGTGGGAGCAGAGAAAGAATTAAAACAGAGTCCTTACACATAACCATAAGTCATATCACACCAGAATACAGACAGAATACAGGCTCAGGAAACAGATTGTCTCAAGAACCCAAAGATCCGATGACCATGACAACTTCCCAGTGGCAAATAGGAAAAGGGAGGACTACAGAAACTTGGAGCACACAAGGAATGTCATGGCAGGGGTAGAGCTAGGGTGGAGAAACCCTTACACACTTGCCATGCCTGACTGTTGGCAAGGGGCTTGTGGAAGGCATCAGAGCAAGTAGGCGCTCATGAACAAAGGCACCGTAGCCCATGAGTACACAGTGTACCCTGAAGGAGAAAGGAATGTCTGTGTGTGCAAACATGATACATGAGTGTGGTATCCGGATGGAGGCCACTGCTTGTGCACAGTGACTGACCAGGCCAAGCAAAGACCCAGCAGTTAGCTGAATTAGGATTAAGCATAAGGGTACAGCTGGGATAACAGAGGGGCTGCGTAAGAAATGTCTACTAGAAAACTACCAACTTGAACTTGAATTTATGGTATCATAATGGGCAGGTAGAAGTGGAAAGGGCACCAGAATGGAAAGCCATGTTCAAAGCAAGGAAGGCTCTATCCTTGTTCTTCCTCTATTGCCCAGGTTTCCCTCCTGACCACCTGGGAGTTGCAGAACACATCAGGAGGTTCCTGCCAGAACACCTCTGTCCAAGAAAGCCTTGGGTAACTCTGTGTACTCCCTCATTTGTACCAGCTCAATCGCATAGCCCTCCCCTGACCTGCTGAGGGAAAATGCTACTCCCTGCCAGCATCTATATATTGTTCTCTTCTCAATTCTCTGCCCTTCTTCCATTTACTCTGTGATGTAATAGGCAAGACTTTTGCCTGTTGTACTCATTGTACAACAACTCAAGTGCCTAGAATACTCCCTGACTCTAACTAGAGTCTCCATATGAATGGTCTAAATGATCTAATAAATTAATGAATTGGATTCTGTGCATTAAACCTCAAACTCCACTTAAAGTGCTTACTGGTTAATGCAAAATCATGCAACATGACCAAGTGTGATGTCTCTCAGATGTACTGCTGGGCTGCCATCCCCAGTGACGAGGAGTTAATTTGTCCTCATGTCAGATGAGGACATCTTTCTTGGCACATTCTTCATTTTTCCTTCAAAAAAAAATGTATCAGAGCTGAGATCCCATAAGAGCTTGTCAGATTCAGGACTTGATGATGTGTATAGATATTTCATTGGCATCAAAAATGTGACAGAGCTGGGGATGGTTATGATAACATGAAGATGAAGTGAGCCAGAGACATGAGGACAGAGGGTTTAAGTTTTATCCTTCGGTAGTCCTATGTCATAGCTAGCCTCTGCTCTGTTCCTCCAACTTTCTTTCAGGCAAGACTGAGTTTTCTGCCTTCCCACATCACGCCAGTTCCCAGCTCGCCTGGGAGAGATCAGAGATGTTTTTTCCAGATTGTGTTTGAAGCTATGGGTACCAGCAAAGACCAATGGCTCTTAAGGAAGCCTTTAGGTAAAGGATGGATGTAGAGAGACTCATCACAAAATGAGGATCTAATGTTAGTTGCCCCAGGAGTCCCAGCAGATTTGCTATATTGTGGAAGGTTATTAGAGGCCCCTACCAGGTGGCTGTATGGAAGGTACCTCACTGAGTCACCCACATGTCAGCTCTATGCTCCTGACAGCCACCACTGATGTCTTCGGAGACATGAAGCTGGGATGGGAGCTTGAACTGTCAAAGGACTGTGCCAGGTGAGACCTCTGGCCCAGGATGATCAGAGGAGGGACATGTCAGGGTAACAGGCACACTGACCTGGCAAGCCATCTGATCAGAAAGGTTTCAAATTGACTAATGGAAATGAAAGCATTTGCGTCGATTGTCACTTTGTGATCATTTATAGCATAACAGGATTTTTTTTTCCCCCCTTTGGTCAGTAAAGTTGACTCTACACAGAGACACCACAGCTGGATGAACGTCTGAGCCACAAGGTAGTCTAGTGATCCCACTTGGCACACTGCATCCCTCTAGGCTTCATAATGGGTCTCAAAGACCAGGAAAACCCCTTGGTAAAGAAGCTGGTTTAATGTTGACACACTCTTTTGCTGGACTTATTCTGCCCTGGGTTTGTTTTCCAGACTACCCATTATTCCTCTCGATAACCCTGTGAACTGGGAAATATAACTTAGAAACAGAGACGGAATCACTTCTACACTACACAGAGGGAGAGAGAAAAACCAGAGAACCACCAGCTGCTTCAGATCAAAAAGCCTTCCCCATTGGTGTCTCCTCCCACCCCCTTCTATTCACTTGGCACATATCTTGGGTGCCTGAGCTGCTCAAAAAATGAAGAGTCTTAATGGCAAAGATAGGCAGGGACTTCAGCTCCTTTGTCCTTGGGGATTAAGTAAAGTCTTCATACCTAACTCAAACATGAGGGACCTCCAAGAATACTGTATTAGAAGGTTGGTGCTACAAAACTATCACCAGCGAGGGTGTTAGGGGAAGGGAATTCAGCATTCCCTAGTGACTAAGGGTTGAACATCACTCTAAACTATTAGTTCATAATTCATATTTTACTTAAATATCATATATTCAAATACATTCAGTTTTGTGATGTATCAGAACATATAGCTATGGAAGCTATGTTGGGATTCGGATAAAAAAGACCATGGCTAATTTAAGAAATAATGTTTGGTATGTACTTATGCTAGAAAACAATCTAAGAATCTACTAATACCTTAATAATGCCTTTATCTGAGCCTGTTTGGTTGTTGCTTGTTTCTCATCCACTCTGAATGTGGACGGTGTTAATAGTTCATTTGGGTTGGCTGACTTTTGCTGTGAGTGACGCATGGGAAAATGGCAGGTGCTCTGCAACACACGTGACTGGCTGGGAAGAAGGCTCTCGCCACTCAGGGAACAAAGCAGGCTCAACAACCAGCATACCAGAAAGATGCACTTTACTATTCACAAACAGGAGACAGGTGATAATCAGGGGCTCTGAAGAGGTCTAATATCTCCCCAAATAAATCCTGAAAGAATACTGTGACTTAAGAGCTGACAAGCCAAAATAGTAGCACAGTTGGGGACCCTACTTACTCAGATTTCCTCTTAAATGTCTGCCTAATTTAGGTGGCTTGACAGGAGGAGAAAATAAAGGTGTGAAAATTCTATCTGGGACTGTAAATGTCAAATATTTCTCATCTACATTACCTTCCCTTTCTTTCCCCACAGCCATTTGTTATGAAAACATTTCTCACACTCAAATTGCTGTATGGCTTTTTCTTATACCATGAATACTATATGAGTTTAATAACTGTCTTCTCATTCATTTATTCACTTATTCATCTATCCATCCATCCATCCATCCATTCATTCATTCATTCCCTCATCCAATAAACTCTTACCTCCACTGTGGTTTTAGTCTAAAAAGAAAGGAAAAGTAATGGAAACATCTCAAATATCTGTATATCATGCCAATTACCATGTGATTTCTATTGTGAATAAAGAAGAGTGCAGGAGAATAAATTTAGCTTAGAACCTTTCCTAGATTTTCCCCCACAGAAGCAGAGATTGTATCTAGGACCTTGAGCATGCTAGGTGAGCAATCTACCACTGGGCTATGTCTCCAGCATCTCAAACTGTACACTATATGCGCATTTGGTGCCCTGAGGTCTGACTTCTACATTCTTGGAAGCTCTTGCTGATGAGAATATGCCACCAGGGAGTACCTCCCTTTTAAATATAGCCCACAGCCTGGAGTGAGTTCTCAGGAGAACTTCAAGTTTACATCAGAGAAACACATTCAAATCAACTTATTGTTTTCATACAACACTTAAGTCCTGCATCATTCCAGGCTTGGGGAAGATACTTTGTTCAGAGCAAGCACAGAGACAGAAGGAATTGGGTTGCTGCCAGTGAATGACCAGCCATCCTTGGAGAAATTATCTAGATGAGTCCATTTCACACACATATTTTAAAGATCCAACTGAGAAGAAAAATATCCTCATAACAAGGAAATATCAACCTCCATGATATGATGATTCTATTAAGAGACCAACAGCCAGGTTTCTTTAATGGATCCAAGCATTGTCCGTCATGTTTCTCTGTCAGTGGACTGCAGAGAAGCTGGACTTGAATTGTGAACTTGTGAGCCAGAAGCTAATTAATAGAATGGGAGAGAGTGCCAGGATAGCTATAAAGAGAGACACTGCTCAGTGATGAATGCCAGCCAAGCAAGTTCAAGGCCCTGGGTTCCAGCCCCAGAACTGAAGAAACAAAAGGATCCTTGTGAAATAGGAGATGTGTATCCCAGGGAAGCAGGATGGTTAGGGAAAGGGTAGCGATAAACATCTGAGTCGGGTCTGTGGGGTAAGTACCAAACACATGGGAAAGCATTTGTTTCCTGTAATATTGCTCAGAGGATGGGATGGAAGTACTCCCTCAATCTGAATGACTACTGACAACACTGGATGGGACTGGAGTGCTAGGCAAGTGCTCTGTCATCAAGCTATGTCCCCAGACAGAAAAATATCTCCCTCACAGCCTCTTCCAGTGCACTCTCCCATTCAATTAATTGGCTTCTGGTTTTCAGTTTCATAAATAATTTTAAAGCAGACTGTCTTCTCTGCAATCCACTGACAAAGAAATACAATACTTGAGAGAGAGAATTACCTTATGTTAGTCCCCTTTGTTATCACTATTAACCAATACCCTACAAAAGCTACTTTGGCTCATGGTTTTAAAAGGGGCACAGTCATCATGGTGCAGAAGGCAGGGTGTCAGCAGCCTGAGATGGCATCGTTTCCACAATCAGCAATGGAGAAGAGGAAGTGAGGCCCATATTACCAAACCTCAAAGCCAGCCCCCAGTAAGTCATTTCCACCAGTAAAACTTTACTTCTGATGATTCTACAAACTTCTAAAACAAGCTGGTGATCCAGGAGTTAAACACATGAACTTTGAGGGTGGGAGGGGGTTTTCTTTCAAATCTCAGCGCACAGAAAAACAGGAGGTCCAAAAGAGGAGAGAATATCAAAAGGATGAAGTTCAGTCAGACCATGTGCAAAGGGGTTCTCACCATGCACCACAGCAAGAAGGATCAGGAACTCTTTGCCAAAGTTGTGTTCAGAATGACGGTGGGATCCCAGTGGACCACAAGAGGCATGTGTTTAGGATGGAATGCTGCTTTTTAATGGAGAATTAAAGACCAAAGTGGGGTAAGGCAAGTGGTTGGGTCATCATTGATGCTGGTTCATTATCAGCATCTTGTATTCTCTTTTATCATTTACAAATAAAATTTGACTCATAGAAAACAATTAAAGTTAATTCATTAAAAACAGCTAAGTTGAGGAGAGCAAAGCTTTAGGATGAAAGGTTAAATATTTTTATTTTTCTTTGTTTTGTGGTTTTGCTTGGCTTGGTTTGGTTTGGTTTGGTTTGGTTTTTTGAAACAGTTTCTCTGTGTAGCCCTGGCTGTTTTAGAACTCACTCTGTTGACTAGGTTGGTCTTGAAATCAGAGATCTGCCTGCCCCTGCCTCCTGAGTGCTGAGATTAAAGGTGCGTGTCTCCGCGGTGACACGCACTTTTTCTTTTTTCTTTTTTTTTTTAACAAGAAAAGGAACACCCAAGGGACTGTCTCTGACATGACATTTGTTATTCTGTCTGATGTAATTGAACTCATTCTGTAGCCAAGGCTGACCCTGAACTCCACCCTCCTGTATCCATCTCCTAAGTACCACCACACTTGGCTCATTCTATGTCTTTGGAACTCATTGTCTGCTTTCATCAGTGGACTGTTGTTCTCCATGTCTCTGCTACCATGCAAACAGGTTTCTGTGCATGTTTGGACTATACTTATATTAAAATCATATTCTCTGAGGTTCATGCGTAAGTGAGCATCTCATTTGCTCACATAGGTAGCTCCATTTGACAGCTCATCCAATAAGCATATCCATTCAATAAGCATACGCTGAGCAAGTTGTTTCTATATACTAGGTTTGATCAATATACCAGGTATTATCTATATACCAAGTATTATCTATATATTAGGTATCTATATACGAGGTATCATCAACATACTAGGTAGCATGGTAAATTCAGAGAGTACACAGTCTTAGATAAAAATTCTAGGTAAATAATACAAAGAGAGATGAACTGATCTAAAATGTTGGGGGGTAGGGCAGGGTTTTGGTAGAACTTAGGCTCCAGACTCAGCATGGGTCTTTTGAAGGTTAGGACCAGTTTCCAGAGAGACCCTGAAACACAGCTGATGAACTGTCTGTTCTAGAACATCTTGGAAGGATGGCATTAGGTACGCCAGTGGTTCTCAACCTTCCTAATTCTGCAGCCCTTTAATACAGTTCCTTATGTTGTGGTGACCCCCCAACCACAAAATTGTTTTCATTGATATTTCATAACTGTAATTTTGCTACTGTTGTGAATTATAAATAGCTAATATACAGGATATCTGATATTTGACCCCTGCAAAAGAGTTGTTCAACCCCCAAAGGAGCCACATCCCACAGGTTGAGAACTTCTGACATAAGCCCTCCTGAAAAAGACTGTGTGGAAGAATACATGCTTGGCTCATGTATGTGGAAGCAGTGTCACAAGCCACCTCAAGCTTGTGCCACCAAGCCTTCTCCACTGTGATACATGATATTGCTTTTTATTTTTCTTCCATCGTGTGCAAAACAAAGTCTTCCATAAGTACAGGGACGAGTGGCAGTGTGCTCACACAGACCTGCTGCTTCCTGCCCTTGGTTCCAGTGAGGGATATATAGCAGGTTTTAGGCTTTCTGCAATGAGTGAGTTAAGACAAGTGGGGGTGGAGGGTGAGACTGAAAACCAATGGTGAATTGCTCTCAGTCATTTGGAGGACATCATCTTGACAGTGTCCCATCACTCAGACAGGCCAGCAAAATGTGTTGAGTGATCCGACCAAAAACTCAGATGGTCTTAGGGGGAAAGCTGGGGCTGCAGTTAACACTCAACATTAATATGAACTGAGGACTTAGCATGCATGAGGTACATACAGTTCTGACCACTTGGTAAGTCATAAACCTTAAATCACCACAAAAGCTAGTGGGTGGGAAACCTTTTACCCCCTAACTGGGAAGGAAGGCTCCAGGTTTAGGAACAGAGCAAGACCATAGAGCCTCTTGTCTTGTTTTTCTCCCAGGGTTTTTAGCATTTGCCTGAAAAATAAGTTTCAGAGGAAAAGTAAAAAAAGAAAGGGGGGAAAGGGGAGCATTTAGCTGAGTGTCACCCAGGGGTCACAGATGACTGGTGAGCTCTATGGAGTCTTTATCAATGTGGCTTTATAATAGTGGATACCATGGATGGGGAGGGGCATGATTGTAGGATTGCTCATCTTGAGAAAGAACACCCAATACAAATGCTAATTCATTCGTGGCTCTAGAATGCAATTTCCCACAGGCTTCAAGCTAAGGACATACCATTCTCAATAGTTCATTGCTAAATCAGCTGTTGAAAAACACTAACACACTTCCCCCAGTGAAGCAGTACTACAAATGGTTAGCTAATTAAGGGCAATTTAATCCATCAGAGAGCAGAAGTTTAGTGTTAGTACCAGCACGTGTCCTGGGAGCATCCATCCTTTAATAAATGTAGACAGTCACTGAGAGCAGTCCTTTCCTTCAGAGGGGGCAGTATGTGAACATCACTGTCAGCACGTACACCCATTTCCTGGGCCATTATGATGTCTTATTTAGTTCTGGGTCCCAAACCAAACAGTCTCTGTTTCCTTACTCAGGTGTGTCTCCAAAAATCAATATTCCTCTTTTTTTTCCATCTGAAGGACCTCAGGCTTAACAGGGAGACAATCTGAAAAGATATCTTACTAATGTACGTGTAGGTGCTAATTCTATTCTAATATAAATGCTTTGTAAATTGTATTTTAAGAGACAGTTTGAAGGTGCTTTGCTTTTATATAAAGATTTAAATAGTGATTTTTAACTCCACAAAAGCCTTTGTGATGGTGAACTTGGTTGGCAGGGGCTGGATTTAGAAGCACCCAGGAGAGTGCCGAAGCACATTTCATGGTACACTTATACAATGTCTTTGGAGAGTTAACTTAGCAAGAAGCGCCACCCTAAACCCAATATCCTCTTCCCTATCCATCATGGGATAAACTGTATCACATGTCCCTTTTACCATTACATTCTGCCATAAATCCCATGGGACCGACCGACCAAGCAACCAACCAACCAACTACAGCCAGAGTCTTCTAAAACAGACCCTTTGGTATCAGCTATACATAAGTAACCATTGTAACATTCCAGGAAAATGGTGTCACTCAGACCAATCTGCTCAGACGACAGATGGCTTGGGGAATTACTTTCTATAATTTCTACTCTCCACAGAGCCCCGGATATTGTCATAGTTACACGGTAGTTCATGTCTAAGTAGCTAGTTCCATCATGAGTGGGAGGAAGTAAAAAGGTTGCTTAGCTGGGTCATTTATCACCTTGAGAGATGCTTCCTGGTACACGGGGCTATTGGATGATGAGTGCTTTCAGAACACCTCCAAAGTAGAGCTGAAGCCACCTTATAGGAATGGTCTATACCCAACCCCCAATCCCTACTCCACCCCAACCCGCCATGATGGCAGCTCCCTCACCACTCAGTGCCCTGCAGAATGTCTAGTTTGCAGCATGCCTACTGCAGAACACCAGGCTGACACTTATGTTTGAAAGCCTCTCTCCAATGATTTGAAGTTGACAGGCAAGACTAAAATTCCAGCTCAAGAGGAACCTAGGAAGTACTAGGACAAGGTAAGGTGGTCCAGATCACCTGTGACTACTGGGGAATAAACGACCCTCCTGCATAGAGCATGTTCCAAGCAAGTAAATGACTGAATTGGTCCAGGCTTTCTGCTGGTTAATCTCATGGTGGGAAATTCTGGAGCTTATTTTCCCTCATGTGTTGGTCATGCTGGTGGATATGAGCATATACTTGCCCTTGCCTGCAGTTATTCCACAGGTGGATGTCCTTATGCCATGGTTGATCTAAGGACGCCCACCATATACTGAAAAAATGGCTGTCAGGCCAGAAGAGTGTGTCAGAAATACATCTTCTGGCCCATGTTGTTTCCATTCCAAACCATCCCAAAGTATGTCTAATCCTGGGGTGACTTCCTAGGTCAGGGTGATGGTACACCTCTCTGGTGCTGGGAACACGGTGGAGCTGACTATGATGCTGAGCCTTCTCAAAGAAACAAACCTGGCAGCAGCCTTTTAAACGTAGCTACCTGGAGTCACGGGTGAGCTGAAGGTTGTATTGCTCTATGGATGTTTGAATATCAGTCCGCATAAGGAAGCAGGTGAGACCATCTCATGCTTGTTCGGGAGAACCTGACTGGCAGAGAGAAAGAGCTTTGTACATAATTTGCTGCAATTAACTTGGCACGCGCCTAGAAAGAGGAAGGGAAAGGCAGAAAATTGCTCAGTGCCCAAAGTCAAAGCCACACCTGTGTCCCTCCGTGTGTGCGAGTGACAGTTTGCAGTGATGACTGGGTGTGTCTTGTAAAGACAACTGTGTTGGTCTCATTACCCTCCCCTCTGCCCTCTGTCAAGCAAGAAGAAATTCGTTCCCCAGAGGTTCCCCTGCCCTGGGTTGCAATGTCCTGCATAACACCACCCTGTTAGCTGTCTCGCTCAGTCTGTGTTTGAAACCAACTGGGAGGCATTGTTAGAATGTACAGCCTTCTTCCTTCAGCACCAGGTAAACACCCAACTCAACACACCCTATTTCATCCTGTCTAACAATGGCTGGGTCTTCTTGGCTGTCCCGGGGTCTCCTGGCAATCAGTTCTTGCAAAAACACTCCAGCAACTTGTACATTACTAGAAATGTTCTGTGGTGCTAACGGTCAGCTGGGAGATGTGTAAGGAGGTTTTACAGAACTAAGCATGAGGGACTTTACTATCACGGTGGCCTTCAAGCTCACATCCTTGAGGGCCTTGTTGCAGTACTTCTGAGACAGTGTCCCTTAGTCCATCCTTTATTTACCCCTCTCCTCAGATAAGGATGGGGCAGGGGACATTGTTTTTCTCCCCAGTTCCTCTTCTGTTTTGCTCCCATTAAGGGGAAGGCTCCTGAGAGTGTTCTCTGTTCTTAGCCGGATTAAGAACAGGAGTTATTGAGTAGAAGGAACTCTGGTACTCCTAACCATTCAATGCATCTCCGATCCCACAAGAAACATGGGAAGAGGAGATGCTGTATGCACACCAATGAAGACTGCAAGGCCTGCCTGGAAAGACTCCTAGACTAGAGTAATCGAAGGCCAAACGCTCTTGCTGTGCACCTAAACTGGGTGAAGATCCATCTCTGTTGCAGATGTTAGAGTCATTGCTTTGAGACTCAGAAGTCAGGCCAGGAAAGCTGTAAGGACTGGCCTTACGTTGGGAGTGTTCGCTAAATATGATCATAAGGGCTGGAAAAAAGTAAGTTGGTTTGGCCCAGCTATCACCCTAGTCAACAGCTATAAATGCACATGAATTCTGCTATGATTGATCCTATATTCTGATCTCTGAGATGTGTATCAGGCAGTGGTGACAGAATGTGAAGGTCTTAGGGAAAATGCTTTATGAAGCAAGCATTGTAGATATCTGATATTTATTTACTCCCTGCCAGGAAAGTTCAAAGGCTCCCCAGGGATATTCTCAGTGGGAAGATTAGTCTATGAAGCCTCAATACAGCTGGTCACGCCATCACCCCCAGCCTTTATTGAATGACGGTCTTCCCTTCTTTTGACTGTGAGTACCTCATGTTGGCCTGGGGCACAATAGGAAGGTTCCCTAAAAAGCACCTCTCTATGGAAATTTCCTTCCCGAAGTGGCTTGGTTTTTTTCTAGGCTCCTAGTTGACAGATATTGTGTAATAGGGACTTGTGGGTCCAGAGAGTGGTACAGAGTTCCATCCAATGAGAAAGGGTCCCACGTGACTATGCTGTTGTTACATTTTGCTGGGAGACCTGTTTTTCTGTGACACTTGTACATGCAGGCCAGAAGACAACCTCACAGGTTCTTTTAATGTTGTCCAAATATTTTGTGACAGTTCGTTCAGTGGACTAGGACTCACCAAGCACATTAGGCTGGCGGGCCAGCCCCGTGTCTGTCTCTCCAGTGCTAGGACTACAAGCCCATGCCGCCATGCCGCCATGCCGCCATGCCTGACTTTCACACGTAGGTTTGGGGAACTGAACTCAGTTCCCCATGTGTACAAGAAAATATGTCAGCACATGGATGGACTCTGCAGTGTAAGTCCTGCGATATTCAAGTAAGAAACTGAGACCCAATCTTTTTTTTTTTTTTTTTTTTTTTTTTATTTTATTACATATGCCTCTTCATTTATTGTTTTTGTTTGCTGGAGAAGTTGAAACAAAAATTTAAGGTTTTTTTTTTCTCCCCTAAACATGAATCATTCAAGTAAAACCAACATAACTATTGAAATTAGCAAAGTAAAGGGAAGTATGCACAACCCGCACAAGCGAAGGCTGGGGAGGGAGGAGGGTGCATCTTTTCACGATTTCTCTGCAAACTGGAGCTGCCTCATCTGCCAGAGAGCCTAACTGCTCATTTTCTTCTCCTCCCTTGCTGCTTTGGGGATGGAACTGGCCTGGAACCTGTGCCCTTGAAGGTGGGAATGAAGGTTCCTGTCCAAAACTGGACAGTGGAAAAGTCTTAGACTGTGGTGTTTACAGGGTGTGAGTTGTTTTTAAAAGATTCTCCATGACCCTTGCTGGAAAGGAAATCTCAACACGGCATTGTCAATGAAATACCTGGGCTTTCCCAGTGCCAGGTGGTCCTGGGTCCCCACTGCCCCTTGCAGATGCCCAGCTAGGCAGAAAGACTCCAAAAACTAGCAGGCTGCACACAATTCGCTGAGAACCTTCGCCACTCTTGTCGCCATCGTAGCTGGGCGCATGTAGAAGTTGGCAAGGCTGAAGCATCCATAAAGAACCAGACTCCACCCGGGCGCTGACTTTGACTGTGAATATAATTCTGACATCTATAGAGCCTGAGTCTAGGATTGATGCCTTAGGCCACAGATAAATTTTCATGCTGCGTTAATTTGTCTCCGAGGATTCAAACCTAGTTACTCAGAAGGGAAGCACCAATTCTTAATACGTTTTTACCCACAAGCTGAGATTTAGTAAGCTCAGTCTCCCTGGATTACAACAATTATTTTTAATTTTTGTTTTTAATCAGAGAGAAAAGGATGTTGGAGAACTGGCTTATTTCTCTTTCATGTAAATAAACCTCAGAAGGAAGAAATTGTTTGTAAGGGACAGCTAAACAGAACAATTGTCTCCTCTGAGAACTCGAGACTTGTCTCCACAGAAGCCCCAGAGGTCACTCCAAGCTGGGGCCAGATCCCACTCCACATGGAAATCACAGACATGCTCAGTGACCCCGAGGCTGAGAATGGGACTTGCAGCTTTTCCCACCGAGACCAGCAAGCATAAGTGAGCTTCCATTACGAGTGGGAGCTGCTTGCTGCCTTTTGGTGTAAGTACAGTTCTATTCAGGTGGGAAAACACTGAGGGCAAGTTAATGCTAATTTGCATAATTACATTTCAAAATTTCCAGCTCCTGGGAGCCTCTGGTCATCTAGCATAAGGATAGCCTTCTGAAGGCTGACTTCTGTGGATCTAGCCCAAGACTAGGTTCAAATGGGTTGTCTCCTCAGCCTCTTCTTCCCTCCCCTACCCCTCTGCTGGCAACAACCATCTTCTCCCCTCCCCTCTCCCTCCCTCCCTCCTTCCCTCACTCCCTCTTTTCCTTCCTTCTTTAGTTTCACAACACTTTACTTTTTGAAAATATGGCTCCACTAATGTCAGCTGAGTGAAACAAAGCTATGGTCTTTTTTTCTGGGTGAGAGAGACCACATGCTTTGACTTTCATTCTTTATACATAGGAGACCTATGCTCTTTACACAGATGTGTGTGTGTGTGTGTGTGTGTGTGTGTGTGTGTGTGTGTGTGTGTACATGAATGCATGGATTCCTGTGATTCTGATTAGGAGGAGTTACATGCACTTAAGACCAAAAGAAGTTCACTCCAAGTCTAGGACATAAACTACATGCTCCAAACTAGTGCATTAAGAACAGTTTTTACGACAAAGAAACCGTGAAGGTGATACATCAGTCTTACAGAAACAAGCCTTCAGTCACTTTTCTCAGTGTCCTCACAACAGGCCTTGCAGAAGATTGTACACAGAACATATGGGAAGAAAATGGCATTAGTCAGGCTCAAGGTCAAAAAAGCAGGAGCACACGGTGTCCTTGAGGATCCTGTTGCCCTAAAAGGTACCAGCAAAGAAAAGGCCTTCTCGGTGTAACCCATCTCCCTGACAATCTACAGTGCAAAGTCGGTGGATTCTACACAAAGAAGGATCAAATCCTGCTGTGAGAAATACTGGTTTCATAAGGACAGGGCCATAGGGCTGAATACAGGAGCTGGGAGAAGGAAGAGAAGACCCCAAATCTCAAGGGCAAAATACCAGCTCAAAACGCAGACTCTAGAAAGAGCCATCCATGACTCTGTGCTAAGTTCCTGTTGCTACCAAACAAGAGACCTCGGGCATAAATCTCTTCCCATAAGTTACACAGTCTGTCAGTTGTGCCATAATATTTTCAGAGGTCCAGGGGAGACTTCACCTCTTCCAGCTTTTAATGGCTCTGTCATCTACCTGTGTGTGCCCCTTCAATCTCAGTTTCATCCATATGTGGCCTTCTCTGCCTCATATGTGCCAAAAAACTATGCATTTTGCTTATAGGGGTCACTATTATCAGCCACATTAAATACCTACCTTGACAACCAAAGAGAGGATGATCTTACTTCAAAGTCTTAAGTTATGTCTACAAAGACCCTCTTTCCCAAATTGGATCAGAATTCACTGAATGTAAAGGTTGGATTGTAGATGTGGATTTTTGATGACACCTTCCTGCCTCCTCAGTGACCCACTGGAATGACGAGAGTCAGGGATGAGGAATCCAGGGTGAGAAGTCATTGGGTGTTAGAAGAAAGGCCGCTATCGCTATTGGGGTGATGTGTGGAAGGGCACACAGAAACGGAGAGAAAGGAGTTGTGGGAGCCCTCATGGCAGCCCAGTGGTGAATATTGGTTCATCTGTAGCTTGGATCTTGAATGTGGCCATTCCTAAATCCCAACGGAGCTCACAGACTTCCTGTCCCAGTGAAGACAGGCCCTGGAATTAGGACTCAAGGTTGTTTCCTAAGAAACATGCAGATTCAAGCTTAAACAAAACTATGCAAGTGGTAATAGCTGGCCCTAGTGGGCAGCCCTGAGCTTATCCAAGAGCTTAGGATATGTTCTGGACCCATATGAACAGGGGTTGCCCTGACAAGAGAAAGGAGGGCTTGCAGTAGGACAGTGGTCCATAAAATGCATTGGATTCACTCTGACAGTTAAGGTTAAAAAAAAAAAAAAA
>NC_034591.1:150738146-150799185 GCF_900095145.1 Mus pahari
GGGGAACTGAACTCAGTTCCCCATGTGTACAAGAAAATATGTCAGCACATGGATGGACTCTGCAGTGTAAGTCCTGCGATATTCAAGTAAGAAACAACTTTCTTTTCTTTTTTTTTTTTTTTTTTTTTTTTACATCTGCCACTTCATTTATTGTTTTTATTTGCAGGAGAAGTTGAAACAAAAATTTAAGGTTTTTTTTTTCTCCCCTAAACATGAATCATTCAAGTAAAACCAACATAACTATTGAAATTAGCAAAGTAAAGGGAAGTATGCACAACCCGCACAAGCGAAGGCTGGGGAGGGAGGAGGGTGCATCTTTTCACGATTTCTCTGCAAACTGGAGCTGCCTCATCTGCCAGAGAGCCTAACTGCTCATTTTCTTCTCCTCCCTTGCTGCTTTGGGGATGGAACTGGCCTGGAACCTGTGCCCTTGAAGGTGGGAATGAAGGTTCCTGTCCAAAACTGGACAGTGGAAAAGTCTTAGACTGTGGTGTTTACAGGGTGTGAGTTGTTTTTAAAAGATTCTCCATGACCCTTGCTGGAAAGGAAATCTCAACACGGCATTGTCAATGAAATACCTGGGCTTTCCCAGTGCCAGGTGGTCCTGGGTCCCCACTGCCCCTTGCAGATGCCCAGCTAGGCAGAAAGACTCCAAAAACTAGCAGGCTGCACACAATTCGCTGAGAACCTTCGCCACTCTTGTCGCCATCGTAGCTGGGCGCATGTAGAAGTTGGCAAGGCTGAAGCATCCATAAAGAACCAGACTCCACCCGGGCGCTGACTTTGACTGTGAATATAATTCTGACATCTATAGAGCCTGAGTCTAGGATTGATGCCTTAGGCCACAGATAAATTTTCATGCTGCGTTAATTTGTCTCCGAGGATTCAAACCTAGTTACTCAGAAGGGAAGCACCAATTCTTAATACGTTTTTACCCACAAGCTGAGATTTAGTAAGCTCAGTCTCCCTGGATTACAACAATTATTTTTAATTTTTGTTTTTAATCAGAGAGAAAAGGATGTTGGAGAACTGGCTTATTTCTCTTTCATGTAAATAAACCTCAGAAGGAAGAAATTGTTTGTAAGGGACAGCTAAACAGAACAATTGTCTCCTCTGAGAACTCGAGACTTGTCTCCACAGAAGCCCCAGAGGTCACTCCAAGCTGGGGCCAGATCCCACTCCACATGGAAATCACAGACATGCTCAGTGACCCCGAGGCTGAGAATGGGACTTGCAGCTTTTCCCACCGAGACCAGCAAGCATAAGTGAGCTTCCATTACGAGTGGGAGCTGCTTGCTGCCTTTTGGTGTAAGTACAGTTCTATTCAGGTGGGAAAACACTGAGGGCAAGTTAATGCTAATTTGCATAATTACATTTCAAAATTTCCAGCTCCTGGGAGCCTCTGGTCATCTAGCATAAGGATAGCCTTCTGAAGGCTGACTTCTGTGGATCTAGCCCAAGACTAGGTTCAAATGGGTTGTCTCCTCAGCCTCTTCTTCCCTCCCCTACCCCTCTGCTGGCAACAACCATCTTCTCCCCTCCCCTCTCCCTCCCTCCCTCCTTCCCTCACTCCCTCTTTTCCTTCCTTCTTTAGTTTCACAACACTTTACTTTTTGAAAATATGGCTCCACTAATGTCAGCTGAGTGAAACAAAGCTATGGTCTTTTTTTCTGGGTGAGAGAGACCACATGCTTTGACTTTCATTCTTTATACATAGGAGACCTATGCTCTTTACACAGATGTGTGTGTGTGTGTGTGTGTGTGTGTGTGTGTGTGTGTGTGTGTGTACATGAATGCATGGATTCCTGTGATTCTGATTAGGAGGAGTTACATGCACTTAAGACCAAAAGAAGTTCACTCCAAGTCTAGGACATAAACTACATGCTCCAAACTAGTGCATTAAGAACAGTTTTTACGACAAAGAAACCGTGAAGGTGATACATCAGTCTTACAGAAACAAGCCTTCAGTCACTTTTCTCAGTGTCCTCACAACAGGCCTTGCAGAAGATTGTACACAGAACATATGGGAAGAAAATGGCATTAGTCAGGCTCAAGGTCAAAAAAGCAGGAGCACACGGTGTCCTTGAGGATCCTGTTGCCCTAAAAGGTACCAGCAAAGAAAAGGCCTTCTCGGTGTAACCCATCTCCCTGACAATCTACAGTGCAAAGTCGGTGGATTCTACACAAAGAAGGATCAAATCCTGCTGTGAGAAATACTGGTTTCATAAGGACAGGGCCATAGGGCTGAATACAGGAGCTGGGAGAAGGAAGAGAAGACCCCAAATCTCAAGGGCAAAATACCAGCTCAAAACGCAGACTCTAGAAAGAGCCATCCATGACTCTGTGCTAAGTTCCTGTTGCTACCAAACAAGAGACCTCGGGCATAAATCTCTTCCCATAAGTTACACAGTCTGTCAGTTGTGCCATAATATTTTCAGAGGTCCAGGGGAGACTTCACCTCTTCCAGCTTTTAATGGCTCTGTCATCTACCTGTGTGTGCCCCTTCAATCTCAGTTTCATCCATATGTGGCCTTCTCTGCCTCATATGTGCCAAAAAACTATGCATTTTGCTTATAGGGGTCACTATTATCAGCCACATTAAATACCTACCTTGACAACCAAAGAGAGGATGATCTTACTTCAAAGTCTTAAGTTATGTCTACAAAGACCCTCTTTCCCAAATTGGATCAGAATTCACTGAATGTAAAGGTTGGATTGTAGATGTGGATTTTTGATGACACCTTCCTGCCTCCTCAGTGACCCACTGGAATGACGAGAGTCAGGGATGAGGAATCCAGGGTGAGAAGTCATTGGGTGTTAGAAGAAAGGCCGCTATCGCTATTGGGGTGATGTGTGGAAGGGCACACAGAAACGGAGAGAAAGGAGTTGTGGGAGCCCTCATGGCAGCCCAGTGGTGAATATTGGTTCATCTGTAGCTTGGATCTTGAATGTGGCCATTCCTAAATCCCAACGGAGCTCACAGACTTCCTGTCCCAGTGAAGACAGGCCCTGGAATTAGGACTCAAGGTTGTTTCCTAAGAAACATGCAGATTCAAGCTTAAACAAAACTATGCAAGTGGTAATAGCTGGCCCTAGTGGGCAGCCCTGAGCTTATCCAAGAGCTTAGGATATGTTCTGGACCCATATGAACAGGGGTTGCCCTGACAAGAGAAAGGAGGGCTTGCAGTAGGACAGTGGTCCATAAAATGCATTGGATTCACTCTGACAGTTAAGGTTAAAAAAAAAAAAAAAAGAGGCAGATGTTCCTCCCCTAGCCCTGCGCATTTTGTACTCCATCTGCTCCCAGGATGTGAGCACTTCTATTCTTTTGCCATTTCCAGAAGGCCTGCTGTCTATCAGGTTTTCCAAGAGGACACATTTCTGGGTGTTACAATCCTAGCATTTGGGAGGTGGAGGCAGGAGGGTCACAAGTTCAAGGCGAGTCTCCTCTGCAACATAATGAGTTGGGAGCCAGGCATTTATTTAAACCCAGGCTTTAAATAAAAAATAAACAAACAAATAAATAAACAAATAATACTTTATCAAAAAATTTAAAGACTGTTTTGTTTTTGTTTTAGTTTTTGTTTTTATAAAAAGATGACATGCTTCTTGACAGTCCTGGAAGACTCTCGTGCCTGGACTCTGTGTGTACCTGGATGTCCAGCCTAGGCCCTCATTGCTAGTGACCTGGTTCGTTCATCATGCCTGACACTTCTCCTATGCTATTCTTAGCCTAGGACTCCATGATTTGACCAAGATGGTCCTGGCCAGAGCCAGGGTGTGCCAGATCTGGTTTGAGCTGTCTCCTGCTGGCTTTCAGTCTAAAGTTAATAGAGCAAGCAAAATACATTTGTAGAATAGTAACCATGGCCCCATTTCTTCACATAAACTCACTGACATCCGGTTGTTTCGGGATAGTAGCCTGATGAAAATGCACATCAGCAAACCGCCCTCCCTTAGGGTTGTATGCTTGTTTGTTTGTTTGTGTGTTGGCTTGATAACCATACCCTACTGTCTCCACCCACTATATGTCACTATAGCAGAATATTACGGACCTGGTGACTTATAAAGAAGTCTATTCTTCACTCTTCCAGAGGCCAGCAAGTTTGGGATGTGTTACCAGCATCTGGCAGAGGCCTTTGGGCTGCCTCAAAAGCAGGCCAGCATTACATTGTGAGGAAGCCGGTGCACATGGCAAAAGAAAGCAAGAAGACCAGAGCCAGGGAGCTGAAGGAACTGAGCTCACATTCACAACAAAACCAGGCTTACAGCAAGTAGCCCACTTCCAATAATGCAATGTGAGTCTGTTCTGGGGCAGAGCCCTCATAACCTCATTGCATTTTAATACTGCTACAATGTCAATTAAATTTCAACCTGAGACTGGCAGAGGATGTTTAAACCCTTACCTGCTTTCATGCCAAACAGAGACACAGTAGGGTTCAGAGCCTGTGAACCCAGGTTCACGACAGGTTCTCAGACACCCAGCTTCGTGGTTGATGGAGCAGAGCCAAGGGGTACTCACTTAGGTGTTATGTGGCCATCTTTATTGTTCTTCCCGGGGCTGCAGGCAGGGCTGAAGACTGCCCTTGGCTAGAACACTTGCCTATGGCTGCTATTGTCTGCATACATGAGCAGGTTGTCAGCAAAACTTTTCTAGATCCTTCCGGAAATAAACTACAAAATGTCACTTGAGGACGTCACAGTGGTGCTAGGAATGTGTGGAGCAGAATGTAGCCAGATATCTCAGAGAGCCCAGTAGCCACATAGCCATCTCCCTGCAAGCTTCCTTAAACCCAACCTCATCGCCTCTGCCTCCATCCGCAGCACCACTTGCTGCCATCCAACAATGGCTTAAAGGTCAGGGTCGCTTAATGCCCAGGCTAATGTCAATCTGAAAGCTATTAGCCCTCCCAAGTACTAAAAATCACTGTTATTGTCTATTTCACTGATGCCTCTGAAAGATTTATCAAACAAGTGCAAATGTTAGAATGCTATCTAATTATTATGGTTTAATTAAGTAGATAGCTTAATTTTTTAGTGCAGGGAAACGATTAAGCTTGTTAAACTTTGATAAGGTATCCAGGGGAGGCAGGGAAGGGGTGCTTAACTAGAGAAAGCATCATGTTCTAAATAGCGTGGTGCACTGGTGGGGGCGACAGGCGTCTGAGAATATGGTAAGGGCAAGTTACTTAACCTCTTAGCTTCAATTGCCTCATCTACGAATGAGGATATTAACGATACCATTACACAAGACTATCTCTGCAATGTGTTTGGCATTATGCCTGGCTTAAAAGGCGCCGAAAAGAGCTTTAGCCAAGATAGCGCCGAAGCATCATTGGTAAGAATAACAGCGGTGATCTTTATCGGCAGTAGTAAGAACAGAGCTACTACGCATAAAAGCTAAGTGGACCCCAAACAGCCAGTTAATGAAAGGGTAGAGAACTGAAGAAGAATTCGCTAGAGTAGAATCAGGGGTGGCCATATGAACTGTTGTGGTGAAAATGTGAAGTAGTAGGCTGGATGTGGTGGCGCATGCCTTTAATCCCAGCACTTGGAAGGCAGAGGCAGGCGGATTTCTGAGTTCGAGGCCAGCCTGGTCTACAGAGTGAGTTCTAGGACAGCCAGAGCTACACAGAGAAACCCTGTCTCGAAAAACCAAAAAAAAAAAAAAAGAAAGAAAGAAAATGTGAAGTAGTTCCCATAGGATCACTTGCTTCAACAGATCCCCAAGGATCTCAGTGTTTTGGGGATCCTTAGTAAATGATGCCTTTTTGGGAAAAGTGAGTTGTTGGGGGCAGGGCTTGAAGCTCCATAGTTGGGCCCTACCTCATGTACGTTCTCTCTGCTCCAGTGTGCCGGAGCAGTGTGACAAATATCTAATACTCTTAATACCGTGCCTCCATGATGACCATATTCCATCCCATGAGCTGGAGTAATCCTTCCTTCCTTCCCTTAAGCTCCTTCTGTTACTTTGTCACTGTAATAAAAAAGTAAACTAGTACATTAGTCTTCATCTATGTTATAATGTTGCCTGGGATTCCCCCTACACGGGAAACATCCTAGGAAAATGGTTTCAGAATCAAATACTCATGGCTTCAACCTTGGCTATAACCTCAAGGAAATTTCTAGGCATCTTGGAGCTGCGGTGCCCTTATGGGAAATGGGGATGGTCACACCTGGGTGAAAGATTACACACATAGCACACACGTATGCAGTGAAGAGAATGTACCTAGTATCCAGCAAGTACTGGTGGGTGGATGCCTTTCCCTTTTGGACTATGTTTGGCAGACAGCGGAATGGAACATCCATCTGGATAGGTGAGAAACATCAGAACAAGTGCCGTGGGCTCCTTGCTCAGTGGAAAGCATGGAGCTAACTCTTTACTCCCCCTTCCCACCTGGGGGTTTGAGGGAGGTACAGTAGGGCTGTCAGAAGGTTGGCCCGCCTACATTTCATTATATCTCATGGTAGTTTGGGGTTCGCTGGCGTGCAGGACAATCAAAGGGCGGGCATGCAGCAGGAGCAGGTGTCCTATCAATAACAATGAAATTTCAGGCATCACTTCCTCCCCTCCCCGCCCAAATATTAAGGGCTGTCTTAAAGCTACTATGAGAGCCACAGCCACCTCTCTCCCCATTGCCACTCCGAGATGCTTAGCCTTTGATTTGACATGACACAGATGATATGGGCAACCAACAGTCTGAAGAAGCTTCAGTCCCCTTCTCCGCTGTAAACGCTGCTTGCCTTGACGGAGGCAAAAGTAACTTCATTGAAAAGAAATCTTACAAATCATCCCATTTCGACGCTCAGTAACATTGTTTCAATGTATACATCATTTCCCCTTTTCTAAATTCAAATAACATGCCTCCTCACACACACTACCCATGCCGGTTCCGAGATTTTGTTTTCTTTAGGTGTTTTGAAGTAAAGCTGATATGAATTTTGACATTTTAAGTACACTTTCACAACACTCTCCTGTGATTTTTATAACTGTTCCTGACACTCGTGTGCAGTCATATGTCATTAGTTACCTAAATGTTTTCTATAATTATGTAGATTATGTTGACACTTTCTGGTAGGATGCTTATAATTTACTAGTTTGTCATTTGTGCTGTTCTGAAATCCATCAGATAACCATTTTCAATCATTTCCAGATCAAACAGCTGTTAAAGGCTCCTGCTGTGTTGTGGCTTTGCTGCTGCATCCACTGTGGGCACAGAAAGCTTCTAAATACATGGATTCTTTCTCCACTTTCAAGTGGACCTTCTTTCCTTCCTCCCTCCCTCCCTCCCTCCCTCCCTCCTTCCTTCCTCCTTTCTTTCTCTTTTCTTTTTTTCCTTTTTTTTTTTTTTGGCCCTAGTAATGAGCAAATAATATCACTGTAACATTCAGAGTCAAATAGAAACACTACTATGCACAAGTCTTCATATTATTGTACAGACCGTGGCAGATGTGTCATAATAAAAGCCTAAATAACTGTGGTGAAATGGAGCCTGCTGCGAGCTGCCCAGATGAGCTTGGGGGAGTTCCACAAGTAAAGGGTGTCTAATCTGAGCTTTAGGTAGGAGTAATTGAGCACTGGCAAGAGCAATTTCCCAAGCAGATGCCTGTATAGAGCTGTGGTAAAAATGATGGAGAGTTAAGAATGCCTAGAGTTCAGGATGCAAGCATTAGCCAGAAACACTGGAGAGCTAATGGCTGTTAATAAAGGTCAGAAGAGCTATATTGGGGGATCAATCAGCTATGTTTACTATATTTAAAATTACTTATTATATGTAAGATTATTACTTATATGTAAAATTACTGATGTGATCTAATTTCTTTGAAAACAACAGTATGACAGATTCATATTTTCTCTGCTATAAGTAGCCTAGGATGGCCATTAGGGAAGGGAAACACGCCCCATCCCATCTTAACTATTTTTAGTTCAAATAGAAATACATTACAAGTTGGGTCTGAGTGAAATGAAGGTGTGAGAGAGATACATTCAGTGTTAGGAGTGATTTTCAGAGACATATGAAGAAAACAGTAAGACAGATACAGTAGGTTACAGTCATGTGTCACCTGTGACCCACCGTACCATTGCCATGTTGATGGATAGAGGCATGAACTTGGCACATATGCACAATTCATGCTTGGGAATTTGATTCACTACACCTATTAGAAATCAGTGACATGTTCCCATGATTTGGCCACATGTTGATGCACCAGCTGAGTACCAAATCTCAGACAAGTCTGTGCTTGGCAGCAGAGCCCTGCAAGATTCTGGTACAGCCATGAGTTTTGGTAGGTGTGGTCTACCTCAGTGAAAGCAATGGTAAAGCCTGGTAGCGTGGAGGGAGGAATGATGGTAATTCCAAATCTAGTTAGTACCGTAATGACAGAGGATGCCGATGATGGAACCAAAAGCAAGAGGAAGGTCTAAAAAGGAATCAAGTACTAAATGGATGAACATATGAATAAATGTATAATAAATTATGAGTCAGAGGAATATGTGACGCTTTAGGAAGGGAGTAGGCCATACAAGGATAGACATTTCTCAGTTTAAATAAAAATAAAGCAAATTAATTTAACAATTTGAAGAAAAATAAAGTTAAAAGAAAGACAAATCAGATAAACTAAAATCATGTGTATTCGTGTGTCTCTCTTTCACACACAGATATTCACATGCAAATATGCACATGTGCTCACATATAGAAACGTATATGTACACACACACACACACACACACACACACAAAACACCATAAAATCCCCTTGAGGAATGGTTTTACTTTCTCATACACTTCTGAGAATTTTCGGTGAGTGAAGAGTCGTGGATGGAGAAACTACCCCCTGAATCAAGACAATACCTTCTCTCCACGATCCCCACCCATGTGAGAAAGCATTACCCATTGGTCTAAAAACACATCCACTCTTATAACTTCATCCTGGAAGTGGAAATGGAAAGTCACACTTTCTAAATATTAAAGAGTCAAAAAATAAAAAATGTGCAGTAAATGTAACAATGCAAAGTGCTTTGGCCTCAAACTTTCCCAGACACTATAAAACCCAGCCCTTCCAGTCTCTGGGCATTATGGTTGTAGGATTTCCAGGGGACAAATTGCCCCTGGAAACTGGTGTGCTTCAGGCTGACCTACATGGTCCTATATGTTTAGAGCAGCTTTTGTACCCCTTAGCCAGGAAGGATGGAAAACAGTATGTACCTCCCCTCCTCTCTCCAATACCAGGTGGGTAGGGAGGACAACAATTAGTATGGGGGCAACCCACTCATCAGTACCACACAGGGGACAATCATGTATTAAATAGCACTTCTTGTCAAGATACAAAGTGAACAACCCTCTGGTTCAGTCCTAGGAACACGCGAGTGTGCGGAGAAACAAAGAGAGAGCCCACAGCCAAACCCCACCAGGAAGAAAAAGGGCTGTAAAGCTCTAGCATCCCCAGTGGGGTACCCAGGGGCAGCCCTCTAATAATACAGCACATAGGCATCCCTGAGCTGGGAGGCCACCCAACTGCATCCAACAAGAGCTGCTGTGTACTCAGAGAACCTGCTAGTGTACCAAGCCCCTCATTTGCAGCCCAGGGCGCCCTTGTGACAACCTTTTACGAATCCGAAGGCAAGCATGAAGGAGTATTAATTCGGTAGGGAATCCGGCTTCTGAGCCCATGTCCCAATCGAAGGAAACACAAAACAGAGCTGTTGACTCTAAACATTTAGAAAATTACCAGCTTCATGAGAACTTCTAAGTATGGCTCAGGATGGCATAGAAAAAGATGGAAGGTTTTAAATGGGTCTCTTACCTTCTTGTCACTCAGACCGGAAACCTGGTCCACATACTCCTCTTGGATCATGAAGGCGGCTAAGTTGGCAGTGTAGCTGGCCAGAAAAATGACAGCAAAGAAGGCCCACACTGACACCATGATCTTGGAGGTGGTCCCCTTTGGGTTCTGCACAGGTACGGAGTTGTTAAACACCAGACCCCAGAGTAACCAAATTGCTTTGCCGATGGTGAAAGATGGGCCGCCTGGCTCTGGTATGATACAAAAGACGGGGAGAGAAGGTAAAGCTTGAATCACTGGATCTGCTTTGATCTACAAGTTCCCAGAGCCGAAAAGGCCCTGGCAAGAGTAGGAAACCTCTCCATTGCACCATTCAAATGACAGCTTTACAGGTCAAGATCCTGTGTCTCCTCTGGGAGCTGAGAAAGGCAGAAGAGGGTTTCTTAGAGACAACACCAGAGGCCTGGCATGTGTTGATGTCTTTTGCCAACTAAAACTCTTCCTGTCTTCATATATGAGACCATCTACATCACATACATTCGGGAAACAATGGTAAACTATCCTTCTATGGTCACATTGACCTTTATTCTTAAAATTTACCATTGTATCTACCAAGGAAATACTTTAATTTCCAAGACATCAGCAAGAATAATGTGAGGCCCCTTTCTACCACTGCCATAGACCTCCACACGCCGATGTTGGATGGGTGAGGGTTCTTTTGGCTAAGTTTTATTCTTCTTCTAGCCCCTAGCTCCTCCAATGCCAACCCTTCCCAAATGCAGCACTGGCTTCTGTACAAGGAAGCTCAGAGAAGAGACCATAGACTCTTGGCCTGACCATGTACATCTATAACAAAAATGTAGCTCTTCTTGATAGATGTCCCTCAGTCTAATCTTAGGGCTTCTGTCTATACATGATTGATAACTTGTCTGATGTCCCTGACTGGGAAGGGAGTGACCTTATGTACTATTTGGATCTTTGTGCATACTTCCACTGGAGAAACAAATATCTGCCCACAGAGTTTTCCAACATATTAATAAAGGTCTTGGGATGTTTGCTGGGATCCTGACAATCTGTGCTCAGCCAACCACATCATCAGTGACTGTACATGCTGATCTTATTGAGCTGTGCACAAACACCTGTGCATGTGGACTTGATTTCATACAACAGATGTATAAGTAGGAAGTTGTTTACAAAGCAAAGTTTTGCAAACTGTGATGCTCTAAGGAGACTTGACATTTAGAGTGGAACAGTGCTGAATTCCTCTGTAAGAGAAGCTTTGTAAGGTTACAGGAGTGATCATAAACTCCTGTACGGTATTTGTAAATCTGAATTGCTGCTCTGGCTTTCTATTTTTCTCAGGGTGGAGGGCAGTCTGCATTATCTTCAGCTCTTAACAATGTTGACTTTTGTCTATACTTACAGGAGCCCTAGATGGTTCACTTACAAGTACCTTTCAGGATGGAAGATAGATCCCTGCTTCAGGCTAACTTTTAGCACGGGTGGTAAGTCAATGGCTTGTTGTGGAGACATGTAAAACTCCACCTTTAGAAAACACACTAAAATATAAGGTAGGGCATCACTTGGAAGTTCATTGATGAAGCAATAGCTATCAGTTTGGACTGTGAATCCCACATATTGACTGAACGCTGTTGCATGCCAACCACCCTAGATAAACAGATACACAGTAAATCTGGTCATTCTAATAAGACCAAGGTAAATAACCACTATTTTGAAACACACAGTGTCTAAGCCGCATTCCAGGTTTTGTAAATCAGTATTCTAGGTCCAAGCCCCTTTGCCTTTTAAGTACCCCATATACAATTCTTATTAGTATCTAAGCTTAAGAATCTGTCCTCTTGGAGGTACATTATAGAATAACTAGAATTCTAGAAGAAGAAGATTTAAAATGGGCATAGTTCTTAATCCTGGGACTTTTACGAAGTTCTGGAGAGGAACTTCATATTTACCAGGTTCCCATGACTCGTTTAGAAGTCCGATGAACTTTTCAAAAATATTAAACGTGCTTCAAGCACGTGGCTAGTGTGTCTATGCTGATGCCTACCTGCCCAGTGAATGAGACTACCCTATAGTAACTACAAGTGAGAAATGGTCTCCTTTGTCCATTTTACTTCAGACATGATACTTTTATACTCCTTAGGAGGGGAAGGAGGTCAGGCCAAAGACACATGCTGTGGAGACCTCTTCAAATGTGTGAAACTCTAATGACCACGATAATCTTCATATGCCCTCAGGTATTCTAAATTTTCTTATTCTTACTGTGTGTGCCTTTCCCCCCCACATCCCCCTCCCTCCAAATTGCCTGTAAATTATGGTTTAAAAACTAGTGCCCAGGCATGTCCTAACCATCTCTGTTATTAATCTTTCTCCTTAATGATCCAGGGGGCAGAACCAGGCTTGGATCTAATATGTACCAAAGGGAACAAGGAGAGTCTAACACACATTTTAACTGCACATTTCTAAAACATTGCTATGCTGACAATCAGAGATGCTAATCGTCTCCATCCTCACAGAAAGTAGGGAGGATATATGTAACAAACAATGGATATAATGGTTCTGAGTTGTGCAGTCAGGGGGAAAGTCAGAGATGCAGGAGTTGCAAGTAGCCTTACCTCTGCCATCAGCTAGGCACCGGTTGTAACCCACAGGGCTGAAGTATTCAAAGACAAAGACAGCTACAGCAGAGACAATGAGCAGCATCACAAACATCATCACCCACACGTCAGCACTGAATGGCTCTGGGAAGGAAAGCAAAACAGTGCTCAGGGTCAAAACAGAGAACAAACAACTCATCATTTCCATAATCATCTGCTTCTGCAAACACCTATTTTAAGATGAGCAAGCCACAAGTGTGTCCTGTGCCCTTGGAGAGCCAGGGTTGAGTCAGGAAGACATGAGATACACCCAAGCAGCCCATTCTCCACGTGCGCGTGTAAAGACCATTTTGTTTCAAATGCATAAAGACCCCGTCATGCTCCTGAGCCCTGATGGGCTTATGGGGCAGGTTCTGTTACTCTCTGGACCATACCTGGATCTTTCAATGAGATTGCAAAGAGTAGATATTCTACAAGTAAATAATATTAAACCAACTCACTTCATGTCCTCATCAACATAGCTATACCATGGAGGGGGTGGGGGAGGAATGCTCAGAAGTCTTCCACAGCGCTTGTGAGTCTTGTGAACAAATTCTTGGAGGCACGATTTTAGAGTTGAGTCAGTTGAGCAACGCTGTCATGCACTGACTAACCATTCCCATTTGCTTTTGTGTCCCCACACTTTCCTTAGGGTACAGGGTGCACTTACTTTTTCAGTTTACTTTGTTATGGGATATCATACTAGATATCATTAGGGTATGAGAACATAAGTCAATCAGGTTTTTTTTTAAGCTATCAGGCAGAGGTAGTGCACACCTTTAATCCCAGCACTTGGGAGACAGTGGCAGGCAGATCTCTTAAATCAACCTGGTCTACAGAGCCAGTTCTAGGACAGAGAAGGATAGGCAAAGAAACGCTATCTCAAGAAACCAAAAGCCAAAACAAAACAAGAAAAGTAAAACAAAACCCATCTACAGTGAATATCAGTGTCTGCAGTAGTGGAGATTTTGCAGGGAATAAGAGAATAGGCATCGTTTTTGAATCACAAAGCAGCTACAGTTTGTCTCTTCTTACTAACTGCTGTGGTTAATGGGCTAATGCTAGACTTGAGAACAAGAATGCTCTGTGCATGTTTTCTTCAGCATCTTTCATTGTTAAACCTGTCCTAGCTGAGTATTCCAAAAGCCATCTCTATGACTCCCTAGACACAAAAGAATGATCTTAGTTCTCTCCCAAGATACAGTGCCCCTCAGTTGTGTCCTAAAAATAGTTCTGGCCTTTTTAGCTATCATTTCACATTGTAGACTCATAATAGGTGAATTAACACGCTGTTTCCCCCTTTTCCAAGTCATTACTAAAGATAAAGTTGAGAGAGGGGGAAATTGGTGAAAATTGGGAAATATATTTCCCGCTCTGAAACCTACTTTATTATTGAAATCCCAAAGAGACTACAGAAGCCCAGACCACTTAATCAATTTAAAAATACCCCTAACAAAGTCCCCGAGTTTACCATACCAACTGTTAAGCACAAAGCCTTTCAGAGGCAGCAGGGGCTCAAGCCTACATGGTACATCTGAGTCTACTTCATCTGGAGTGAGGAAACCTCCTCCACCCTTAAGTCTAATCTGTGAAAATCCTACCTGGTTCCACTTTTTTATGATTGACTGAGGATTGGATGAAAGCTTTACACTTGTAATCTCACCCCATCCCCCCACCCCACCCCCACATCATCTAGCTTAGGGCAACTTTCTGTAAACAAATGTACCAAACATCATTATTGATCTTTACAATTTATAAAGGGCTTCTCCATATACCATTTTTTTCCTAATCCTTCCAATGGGCCCTTCATTATGAGATGGCTGTATTTATTTTGCAGAGGAAAAAATTAAGTACAGGAGGTCAAGTTTCTTTCATACATAGAAAGTGGCAGTCAGATTATGAACTGAGGGTATCTTGAAACCTTGAGTAGCACTTCCCACAATACTGTGTTGCTTAGTTCTCTCTGTCCATCGCAATGGCTCCCAGTTGTGGTGTGGACGAGAACACAGGCTCTGATGGCTACCGTGACTAAGTTTTATTACAGAACTCCTGAAAAATGCTTAACTTACCCAAGATTCCAAGGCCTAGCAATGAATCTAGTAACAACACCAATAATTTCATAAAGCAAAGCATGCATACATGGCAGGTAGTCCGCAAATCTGGCATCTGTTACTCTTATAATACATGAAATTCTCCTCCAGACACTCACAGGAAGAAGATATTCTGCCTAACATTCCCCAAATTCCAGGTCTACCTAGCTGTACCGAGAGAAGTGAAATTAGAACCTACTTTATGTCTTATAATGTTTCAGTCTTCCTTATAAAGGAAACTTGCAAATAAGTTATACCCAGAAGCTACAAAAATGAACACTTCAATGTGTACCATCTAGTAATATTTCATGTAAATTAGAAGGACCAGAACTTGGTTCATCATGAATAAGAAGACTGGCTAAGAAACTTAAAAAAACTTAGGGAAAATTTACATAAAAGTTTCATAAGTATCTATAATTCCACTTAGTGGTACATTAAGTGGATTAATTCCTAAAGTCCAGAGTTGAAAATAAATGTGTGTTGTTGTTTCTTCTAATATTCCCATTCCATCCCCTTCTTCCCCTCAGAGTGATTATGACAGTCTAAAGACTTTTAGCTTGTTTATGACCAGACCAGGCTTCCTGTCTTCTAGCCCAGTGCTCTGGTTTCAAGGTGACAGTTTATTCTCCAAGCCCTAGCTCCATAGCCACTGCAAGGAAAGCACAAGAAATGGGTATGAGCTCACTGAAGACCTCATCTAATTGAAGTCGTGGCCTCATCTCACCCGGTCTCCAATCATATCTAATGCTTTTTACATTTGGGTGATGCTAGAAAGTAGGCAAATCAAGAATGGTATTGGGGGAAGGCAGTGAGAAAAGAAGGTACGAGGAAGTGGCAGATGAGATCTGGCCAGCAAAATCTCAAAAGCTCACATGGAAACAGACAATGCTGATGGATTTATGTGTGTGTTAGTCCGAAGCTCAATTCTTGGAGACAATGAAAAAGTAAATAGGTCTTTTGATGATGTGGTAGTTTGAATGAGTATGGTCACCAGAGATTCATGTATTTGCCTGCTTAGTGCCCAGGCAATAAACTGTTTGAAAGGATCAGGAGGTGTGGCCTTGTTGGAGGAGGCATGGCCTTGTTGGAGGAAGTGTGTCTCTAGAGGTGGGCTTTGAGGTTTCAAAAGCCCACAAGCCCAGTGGCTTTCTCTGTCTATGCCTGCTGCCTATGGATCAGGATGTAAAGTTCTCAGCTACTGCTCTAGCACCATGCCTATCTGTTTCCTGCCGTGATGATAATGTATCAACTCTTTGTAAGCAAGTCCTCAATGAAAGACTTTCCTTTAGATGAGTTGCCCCAGTCATTGTGTCTCTATAGAGTAATAAAATAGTAACTAAGACAGAAGATATTTAAATTTAGAAGTTGCTGCAGCAGAAACAAGACTCAGAGGTCAACTAACTGAGAACCATATTCTGTCATATACTGTGGGTGAAAAAAAGGAAGTCCCTGGATGAAGTAAATTTGTTCAAGGTCAAATGAACAGTAAGAATGAAGAGGGGTCTAAGTGGCTTCCGATGACCATTCAGGCAGTATTTGCTTGTATGACCTCATACCTCAATGATTCCTGAGTGCTCTTAATGTTTTTGTGTGTTTAAGAATAACCAAGTACTCCCAAGTGGATTAAACACCCAACAAGCCACTTCCTGCAATTGTCTCTCATTCTGTCTACTTGTCCTTGAGTTTATTTTCCACCGCCAGCAAACACATGGTTTACCTAAGAAGGCAGAAGGTGACACAGTCCCATTGCTGCGTGATACCATGACACTGATGCCAGTCTCTATGAAGGGCACAGAGAAGTCAACCACCTCTGACCGTTCTTCATTGATAGTTAGTGATCCCACTGCCATGTATGCCCTCTTCATGACCACCTGAAGAGAAAGACACAATGCTCTGGTCAGAACATTCTGGAAGGCAGGTCCATCACAGGCAAAATTCTCATGGCCCAGCAGTAACTTGGGCACCATTCTCTAGAATAACCTTCACCTCCTCTTGGCTCTGTTGTTGGCCTAATGTTCACCAATTTGGCCAGCAGACTCCAGGGAGCCTTTTGGGCACTGGGATTATAAGCACACATCACTGTTCTTGAATTTTTATTTGTGGCCTGGGGCTCAAACTCAGGTCCTCATGATTATGAGGCAGCACATTACCGGCTGAGTTATCGCTCCATCTCTAGTTACTATTCCACATTTTATTAAATTCATAAGACAAATTTTTAGCAATATTTAAGCAAAACTTAAATGCACAGCAGAAACAACTTTGCCATGACCTTGCCCCCGATACTTACCTCACCAATCATGCCGTTCCAGGTCCCATTGATTTTCTTTCCATGCTTGCCATTGGTCACCAGGTAAAGGTCATAGGTGAACTTCACAGACTTAGAAATTTTCTTAAGGATATCAATACAGAACCCCTTGCAGCATTTTTTGATGTAGCCTGGTTCCTCATCTGTTTTATTCCTACCCAGTTAAAGAAAAAACAAACAAACAAAGCAAGACTTTGTACAAGAAGGAAAAATTACTTTTTTCATTAAAACTCCGACCTCAAGCCTCCCCCCACCACAGAATTTACTCCTAAGTGAGGAAAGAGAACAGACCTAGAACTGTGGTATTTTTAATTATCTCGGTAACCTGAACCATATCACAGCACATTTTTCAGTTTTCCATTGAAATATAACATAGATAAGGAAAAGGCATGTATCCTACATGCTTAGTTCCATAACTTTTCCCACTGAGTTCATGGTTTTAATCAAAACCTGAACTGAGACGAAAACTGTCTACCAGATCCTTGAAGACTCTGCAGTCTCCCTTTGAGATATTTTCCTTCCCCTCCTCATCAAAGATTCTTGTTATCCCAACTTTTTATAGCATAAATCAAGTGGAATTATTTCCAAATATGGGTCTAATTCTCAAAATACTAGCTTAGAGGAAACCCATTTCCATGCCCAAAGAAAGTTAAAACTCAGTAAACTTTAGATTCCAATCATTGAGGCTGAGCATTTTCAAAGGAACCTTGACACGGCAGTCATTCCCTCCAGTCAGGGGTTTAGATGGAGCCACACATTTGATCAGAACTCCCATTGATCCTATAGCCCAATGGCAGCTAAGAATTTCAGAGGGTGCCTAACTCCAGGTCAGCAAGCAGCACATCTGACTTTCTCCTGGGCCAACTAGACCCATCCATCTGGGGAGGCGTCATACTCAGAGATGATGCGCTTCTGGCACGGGACTGTATTCCGCATGCAGGTCCCACTGAGAGGGTCCACACTTTCCACAATGACAAATGGCGCCTCCTCCAAGGTGACGATGCTTAGATGGTCATCCTCCTGTTCTTCAGTCTCAGGACACATTCGAGGCCACACATAGTATTTCATCTGCAGGGACTTGTCTTTCCATTTCCCCACCTGCACAGAGAGAACAAAGAACTCAGCAGCCATAAGCCATAGATAGTCTTCTAGCCTCTCCTGGTCCTCTCCGAATCGTCTTAGAAGCTGTTAAGCAAGGGCAAAACAATTCCAGTACAGAACACAATGGAGAGAATAGTTTCTAGAACATATGCTGAAAGTAAAACGACTTCATCTAACAGCAGGTCTCAACCTTCCTAATGCCGCAACACTTTAATTCGGCTCCTCATGTTGTGGTGACCCCTCAAACCACAAAATTATTTTCACTGTTATTCCATTGCCATAATTTTGATACTGTTATGCATTGGAACATAAATATCTGTTTTCTGATTGTCTCAGAGAGACCCCTGTGAAAGGGTAGTTCAATCCCCAAAGGGTTAAAGACACCCAGATTCAGAAGGGCTACTCTAAGTAATTCTTTCAATTACTTACCCTTTCATGTATTCAGCACTGAATGAAGACCTGTAATGGCCAGGGCATCTTCCCAACCTCATAGCTCCCACCCTAAAAGCTGTGTAGTTCTTGACTTTCCTGGGCCACATAGCTGTGGGGTTTGTTTGTTTTACTTAACTATAACGAGAAACATAATCCCGAGATCACAAAGAATTATTAGGAAAGATAAAAGAATGCCTGTGGCAAACGAACAAGCTGGACGTCCTCTAAGCTGTAATGTGAGTTCTCGGGGAAGTTTTCTGGGAACTTGGAATCTCTGATTCGAAACAAGGTAACATTTATATGAATGGATACAGACACTACAATGTATGCATGTGTCAAAGCAGAATTAGTTGCACCTGCTGGACTAAGAAGACACCTTAGTACGAAAGGGATAAGTGTCTCTGTGAGAAGCCACTTGGGGCCACAACCACGATACCACTCATCACTAGGAAACACCATCACTATGACTCTAGTGTGAAAGGTTCGAGTTCTCTGAATCACCTACAGCAGACCCGCTGTCAGTCACCAGGAGAAATGTATGGGTTCAGCTGCCTTGTGGCAGAGGCCTGCATTCCTGATTTTATGTAGAAACTATTCAGCTTTGTTGCTAGGTTCTTACTGTACTGGAGAACCTAAAGGGGAAAGAAGTCATTTTACTTTTTGATAACTGAGCATCATCAGTTGTCTCAAGGAGATGAGGCATGATCCAAGTCTACTTCTTTCATGTAGTTAGGGTGATGCAGGGGAGGGACCAATCCCATGAAACAATTTGGTTTGTATAACTCCAGGAATAAATGAGATTAATCTCACTTTCAAGCTGACAGACACGGATTGCTATACTAATGCCCACTCAAGTTCCCTCTCGTCTGAGTTTTTGCTTTTGTCTGCATTTAAGTGTGGTTAGTTCCTCCCTTGAGCTTGTCCCACAATGCTGATCACTTTACTCCCAGGGCCCCCTAGCCACCGCCTGTTCATTACATCTTCATAACATGGGCATTGATTTTGTGTCCTAGACTATTTTGCTTGGCACTTGCTCAGTTTTTCTCTGGCATTAACTCTGGGGCAGCTGATTTGTTTTTATCCTTTAAGCTATTTTGCTTCTAGGCTCAGAAGGAAGTGTTGAAGCCAGTATTTTCTTTCCTTTATATATATATATATATATATATAGATGCGCCATGACCTCTGATGGGATTATGACCTAATAATCCATCATAAATTATAAGATTAAAATGTATTGTACACTCTTGACCTACAGAGCATCATAGCTCTGTAGGAACACAGTATTATATAGAGTGTTGGTTGGTTGCCTGTGTGATCTTGTAGCTCTTGTGGCGCGTGAGAGATGTGGTTCACTGCTACTGCCTAGCAGCATGAGAGGATATTCTACCACATATCATATCCGCAGTCCCCAAATCAAAATATACACGTGTGCGCGCACACACACACACACACACACACACACACACACACACCTACAGTGGAGACTGTTTGCTCTTCAATAAATTATTGATCTTGAATAAACTATTGATCTTGATTTTGTTGCAAATATGTTCACCTCGTATTGCTAAGGCCAGGCTAGCTTCAAATGACTTCCCAGAAATGTGGAAATATTTACACCCTCAGACAGCGCTTTGGCAAGAGAAGACACAGCCCTGGAGGGCCATTGAATCAGATCCTTTCCCAAGAAAGCTTGTTTATTCCAGGAGCCAAAGGAATATTTATTATTCTATGCATGTTTGATTATAAGGAAAAGGTTGAAAAGCCTTAAAGTGCCTATTTATCTACTATCTATCTATCTATCTATCTATCTATCTATCTATCTATCTATCTACCTATCTATCTATTTTTGAATACCATCATCTTCCCCCAATAAGTTCTTCTGGTCTCTTTTTCTTTTAAATGCAATTGTATTCTTCTGTCTTTAATGCAATTGGCCAGTGCTAGAGAAGCCTAGCGGATCCTGTGACTCCCGCGGGACTTCTGGGCTCACATGATATTCCCTGAGAGTCTGTTGTAGACATTGCTTCCAGGTGGGTTTCTTATTGTATGCTATGGATTTGATTAGTTATAGAATGCTTTCAACACAAACATGAAGGTCTGTGTTCAGATACCCAGCATGCATATGTAATCCCACCTCTGGGGAAGCAGAAGCAGGTGGATTCCCCAGAGCTCACTGGCCAGGCAGCCTAGCCTGACTTGAGAGCTTTAGATACAGTGAAAAATCTTGTCTCAAGTAAGGTGGAGAGCAAATAAGAAAAGTATTAAGTCTCCCATACACATGCATGCACATGTGCACACGCTGACATAAACACACATATCTCTCTCTCACACACACACACACACACACACACACATACACACACACACACACATGCACACACACACATACACACACACACCCCTCAAGACTTTGCCATACAATGTCCATTCAAGGATTTCAACAACTTCTCCCTCTCATTAGCACTGTGCCCAAATGTGTCGACTATATGTTCAAGGCCTGTGTGTGACTCTAGCCTACCTCAATGAAATTAACTTCAGTGTCATGGACTCAGAAAAGAAAGTCATCTGATTTAAGGATGCCCAACCCAGGTCAGCCAGGAACAGATTGTAAGAAAACATCGTCATTTTCTTTGCTAACAGACTTAATGTATCTGGGAGGGTCGATGCTGCGGGGAGAGCTCTTTGGCAAAGTTTCCCCTGACACTCTTGTGAACAAGATGAACTACAATACGGATTACTGCATACTTTGACAGATCGAGAAGGGGTTTTAAAAATCTATATCTGAAAAGAAGAGAAAGGATTGTTTAATGAATCAGTGTCAGTGCAGAGAGAGGTCTTTAGTGACATGTCAGGAGACTCTGTTCTTAGAAGTGACCTATATAGTGTTTTAAAGAAGAAACTGAAATTGCGTTCAAGAAATTGAAGACAATAATAACCCAGTGAGGACAGATGACGTCACATAAATTGTTGAATGGAGTTTGAAGAGATGCAAATTAATTGGAATGATGGATGGAACCGAATGGAGTGAAATACAATGGTGTTTATTCTCAAACTCTAGCATTCTTTTTTTCCCCCAAAAGCAACTGTTCTGAAAAGGAGATATTTCAATCAATGGCAGTCTATAAAAGCTATTGTAATAAGAGATGATGTATTTATAGATGTACAGTGTCTAGCACATGGTGTGAAGGGAGGGCGCAGATGATCACTCCCTGCTCTGTGTTCACAATGCCCCAGCAGGAAAACTCAGTTCTGATCCTATAATTCTATGATCTCCTGACTTTTATTAAATACGCCATTCTCATTTCCCCAACAATAAGGTGTTCCCAGAGTTCTCACACACCCTTTCCCAGACTAACTGGATCATACCTATGTTGTGTGTCAATTCAATTCAACAAAAATTACACACCAGTGTGTGGCAGGCACTGGGTTTAATATTGGTAGACAATAGGACCACATGGTGTTTATTGGGGGTGGAAATGTGTCAGGCTCTGAACTTGTCTAATAATCTCATTTGTCATCACAGCTAACCTGTAGGATTCATTCCCCATTGATACCTCCCTCTACAGAAGGAGTAGCTGACTTCTAAGATATCAAGAAGGATAAGTAGGTACTACATGCACCATTAGTCAAGCAGGCTGACTCACTTGGGCGCCTGCTGTAAACGCTCTCCCAACTCAACCCAGAAATAGTAGGACAAAGGCACACCCTCCAAGGACAGTCCAGAGCAGGCCAACTTGACAGACAGCATCACGTGAGGCCTTGGCCATTGCCACCGTGGGGAGGATTAACAAACACTTTGGCATTCAGAGTAGAAGTGATCATTTTGGGAAAAGTCACAGAGAAGCTTCACAGAGACCTCCCCTCCCCTTTTAAAGCTGAACCTTAAAAAAAGAAATTGTAGCCCCTGAAGTGGAGAGTTCTCCATCTCCTGAAGTAGTAGTGTTCTCTTTTCCTAAGGTCCTAACGATCACCGCTATCCAAACTCCATCACTCTCAAGAGGCACCTCAACACACTCATCTCTTTCCACGTGGAAATGGCTCGGTGGCATTGGTGGCTTGGACTGAGCACGGACACCATGAAATTGTCAAATCCTACAGATCAGCGCTGCCTTGGCTCACCCTGCACTGGCCAACTCTCCTCACTCAGAATAACCAAGCCACTCTAAGCTGTGCTATTTCCTTCCTTCTTTAATGGCTTCAATTCTCTTTTTTTGAAGCATTGCCAGTGCCTTGTCCTCTTAAGCTAAGTTCTAAGTGGGTCCCTAAAGGATTCCACTGAACACGAGCAAATCTCTAAAACTCTTGGGGCTTTGCTTTGCCTATTCAGAAAATGGGAGACTTGGTTTCTGTGTCTCACACAGAGTTTTATGATCCCATGACCCACTCTGGATGGGGACTTTCATAGTATGGCCTGCAGATAATGGTCAAGGAGGAGCTCTTCCTATTGCCCAGCTTCTCCAACAAGGAAGGGCAATATCTGAGGTTTTGGTACAACAGACTCTTCTGTCTTAACCACAATTAAATTTTCATGGTGTTTCCCCAAAGTCCAAATTGATGGAGGACTGAAAGAAGAAACCTTTGTAGACAATTGAATACATAGCAACTCATGTCAGAGGGCATACTCAGATAAATACCTTAAATTTGATATTTTCTGTGCTGGGAGGCAAACCCAGGGCTATGCCCATTTTCAGTAATTTTCTCTACCAATGTGCCATACCTTCAACCCCACCTCACATTCTTTATAGAGCAAGGCAGGTTATTTTAAATGATAATCACTCACATTAAAAATCAAGAGATGGTTTAAGTAGAAAACCTGGTGAACGTTTCAAGTAGTTGTTCCTGCAGCAGAAGAGACTTGTGGAAACACTCCAAATGGAACTGGTTGGAAGCGAAGTGAATGGAGCAACCAGAGACGCTTGCCTACAGAGAACGGAAGCCTCGTATGGGAGTCTGGAAAGAGTGTGTAAACCTGGGGATGTGGGTAAGAAAGGAACTGGAGCTATCTCAGAGAAAATCTGAAGCAGAAAACTGAACCAAGTGTTCATAGTCAGGATTAAAATACAATCAGGAAAAATAAAATCCTGAAAAACACCTATGAGAATGTTTGTAAAGCACTTGGAATTCTTTGGCGGTAAACACTAAACAAACACCATTACCTCAAGCTTCTTTAATAGCGACATCTGTCTATTAAAAAACAAAACAAAACAAAAACTTCAGTTAGCTGCCATAATCATGGTTATAAAGATCTCCTGAGAACTCAGAGAATCTTTCTTAAGCAAGAAAACAAAACAAACAAGACCCTCAAAAACAAAACAAAAATAACAACAAAACAAAACTCTGCTTGCTTTCCTCAGGGAAAGACAGGAACCATTTCTTTCGGGTTCTGGTTTGGCTCCTTTGGTACCAGCTGAGCCAACCACCCTAGGGCGCACAGCAGACGTGGCTCCTGACGTCCCCTTAGTGGGAATTCTAGGGGAGTCAATCTGGGGTGACTTGTGACTTCAAAGTCTTCCTTTTGCCAACATACCAACAGCTACGTGCAGTGACGGACAGTCAGGGCACTCATCTCTGAGCATCCTGATAAGGCCACATACAAGGGGACATCCCTGGGAGCATGGCCCTCTCTGAAAGCCATGATCCTGTCCATCCCTCCAGCGCAAAGCACACACACGCATAGCAGTGTCATTGAGGAAAGGGACAGGGGACAGGACGGGCTTTGCTGGCAGGGTTTTCCTAACACAGATAAGCAAAGGATGTCAGTCTCCTCGGGTCACCTCTCTTGTTGCCATACAAAGTCATTTCTAAAGATTTTGGAACAAAGTGCTTATTAGAAGCTCTTTAGGCGTCAAAGGTTATTTTTTCAAAAATCAAAGCATTCCTGCTTCTCTCTTGAAACGACATCTGGATCTCACATGAAACACTTATTTTAAGCCTCTGACTCTGACTTTTGAAATGAGGAATTTAAAGCTATGGGTTATGTCTCTGAGCAAGCTTAAGAGATGGGAGGAGCCTCTGCAGGGTTCCTGAACTCTGGATTCACTCCCTTCCCAAAGACACATTAGGTTCAGCCCTGTTCCCTGGCTCCCCCTTGTAGCCCCGAGGCATGCCCGAGACCCTAACAGGGGACTGCTGAACACAGGGAATGCCAACTTATCCACTGCCCCTCCCCCACAGTATATCTTAACTCTAAGATTTTTAAGGCCTAACACTACAATAGTACTTTATTTTCTTCAGTATTGCTCTGTATCCTGTTCCAGTAACATGTCCCTTGTAACAAATGAACATTTATATAGACCACTACTTCCCACAGTCATCCATCCAAACGACTTCCCATTAGTTATTCGGATCCCGCTGCACAAACAAAGGACATCTGTGAGCATGCGCCTGCACATGTGTATGTGTGTATTTCCCAAACGCACACATTCATCTATTGCTTGCCTTTCCTTCCAACTTAATACACCGCAGAGCTAGCTCTTTGTATACGCGTATGTGTGCATATGCGTGTGATATATGTATGTGTTAACGTGTGTGCATGTGTGTTTGAATGTGGCCATCAGATGGTGGTGTTAACTTTTTCAGTTACTCCCCATCTTCATTTTGGAGACATGACTTCTCGCTGGGTCCCAGGGCTCCCTGGTTAGACGGGTTTGGCTGTCCAGTGAGCTGCAGAGAGCAGCCTACCCCTCACTCCCCAGGGTGGGATTACAAATGCATAGGGCCACACTGGTCCTTTCATTAGGGTGCTGAAGGTCTGATCTTGGGTTTCATGGTTCTGTGACAAATATTTTACTGGTTCCCTAGTCCTTCAGTTCTTATTAAAATAGTTCTTAATATGAATGTACCTTGGTTTATTCTACCATATCTCTGTCAATAAGTATTTAGGATGTTTAAAACACATCACACACACACACACACACACACACACACACACACACACACACTCACACTCACACACCTTGGTATTATTAAAACACCTATTTTCCAGAGTGAGAAAGCACAGCCATTTCTCTCTCTCTCTCTCTCTCTCTCTCTCTCTCTCTCTCTTCTTTTTAAAAATATTCTGGTTATTGGGAGAACACAGAAGTTTGCAGCAATCAACGTTGTCATAGACAGAGGCTGAACCTGTCCCCTCTGTTCATTTGGCAGCAACACCAACTTTTGCTCACTTGGAAATGCCTGCCACCCTGAAGAATGGTAACTGGCTGCCGGGATTTTCATCTCTTTGACTCCCAGCAAGCACCACTGCTCTTCCCTCACCTTTAGACTTTAGATTAGCCTCTTTACCCTCTGGTCACATCCTTTCCCCATTTCCCACTGAGCTCTTTGTCTCCCTTATCTAATCCTGGGAAACAGCCCCTGGTATATTCTGACACGGGGCCCTTTATCCTTCAGACATTCTGGGAATGCTTCATTTGGTTTGGGGAGCTTTTTACTCTGCCTCAAAATTTCATTTTTCTTCTTCCCTTTCTCCCTCTCCCTTACCCTTTCCTCTCTCCCTTTCCTTCTCTCTCTCTCTCTCTCTCTCTCTCTCTCTCTCTCTCTCTCTCTCTCTCTCTCTCTCCACTGTGTAGTACAGGGGTTCCTGAAACTAGTAATCTTCCTGCCAGAGCTTCTCAATGCTAGGATTGCAGGTGAGGGCCACTGGACCTGTGTCTGCTAGAGTAGAGTCTTTGGTCTCTCTGCTTCTCTCTGTCTCTCTGTGTCTGCCCCCAACCCCGTGTATGTGTGTGTGTGTGTGTGTGTGTGTGTGTGTGTGTGTGTGTGTGTGTGTGTGTGTTTGAGAAATGGCCTTGAACTTCCTATTACCCTGTCCACATCTTCTCAAGATCTATAAACACATATCCCACCATGACAACCAGGCTTCCCATTTCCCTTTCTTAAGTCTTTGTACACAGATTTTTTTTTTTTTAATCCTGTAGATATCAGAGGTGTAGACCTGCTGTTTGCTATTACGAAGTATTTTGAGTCTTCTAAGTCTCCATGCCAGCACGGGAGCTACACACTTCCATGTTTCCAGAATGTTCTACCTTATTCTCTGCACTTCCCCAACATGACCACTTCTGTGATCATTCATTCCAGAAAAAGAAAAAGGGGTCAGGGTGGCTGTTGTTATTTTTATCTTTCACAGTAGGTTTTGTGAGTCAACCCTGCCTTGGGTTCTGCGTTATTCTGATATGCAAACTCAAGTTTCTGGGTGTGTCTTTCAGTGCTTCCCAAGTGGGATGGTTCTATTATTTTCTTTCTCTTGTCTCTTGGGCTGCCTGGTACTGTGTACTGTCAGCCAATTACTGACTGATGGAACAGCACCTCAGACTCTCCACCAAGTCTCCTTTAGACCTCATTCCAGTGTCCTTGCAGGAAAAGATGGTGCCTCGAAGACACCCTTCCCTTCTTTTCTCTTTGGCCTTTCTAATGAGAACCTTTTTTTTTTTTTTTTTAACCCAGCCTAGACAGACCCAGTTGCGTGTGAACTGTTGTAAGCACAGCAGCATGAACTGCTGCAGTGAGCATCTAACAAGGCCACAGGCACAGCTTGATGATCCCTCTCACCATCATTTGCATACCCAATCACGTCTAGGTTTAGGAATCTAGACTTTGAAAAATGTGTTTGAAAATAATTTCCATATTTATATTTAATCCATGACTGCCTTTGGCCCATTCCTGCTTTGTTGTTTACTAAGCTGAGGCCTGGTGGCTCCAGGCTCACATGCCAGAGGAAGGTGTACTGGACCACTCCTGCCAAGACCTCAGTGGCCATCTCTGGCCTCAGCTGCCACCCCTGGCCTCAGCTGCCTTCCCAGGAGAGCTCCAGGCCCCCTGCATCTACTGTTGCTGTGGCCCCAACAACCAGACTCCACCTGAACCTTACCGTCTACCACTGCTTCTAATGCATCCTCTGGAATTCTGGAAGGGGAAGGTGGAGGAAGAGCAGGTATCACTAACAAAAGTTGTTGATTCCTTGGGCACCAGGCAGCAGATTTGGTCATTTTAGATAACATCAGCCACAGAGCTGTGATAGCATCGGGATAATGGGAGCTGTGAGGGTTCCAGCTCGATGCCAGACTCCCTCGGAGTCACGACAGTTTAAGGTCACTGACTCCACCAAAGACAGCCATTGTCACATTGCCAGTTACTCACAGCATAGACTGAGGAACTTGCTGTTCCCTGAAGTACTTACAAGTGTGTGTGATATGCGTGAGTACATTCACATTTACATGTAGGGGCGCTTGTGCATGGGTCACTGTTCACACTTCCGTGTGTGGGTGCATGTGTGCACGGGTTGAAGTTTTACTATTGTTCTTGATCACTTTCCACCTTGTACACAGAGGCAAAGTCTCTTGTTGAACAGTGAGCTCACTGTGTGGGCTTGTCTGGCTAGTCAGCTTGCTCAAGGATCCCTTGGTTCTCCCTCTCTCAAACTGGGGTTGCAAGTAGCTACCACATTCACCTGGGGTTTCCGTGAACTCTGAGGACTGAGATTCAGGTCTTCATACTTGGCATGACAAGCTCAACTGCTGAGCCATCCTTTAGCCCTGAGACAGAGATCTTTTATCCTTGGTCAGTTTGACTCTGGAACCCTGTATATTTTTCAACATGCCATTGTTCTCTGAGAGCATTCCTGACTTCTATAGTCCTTTACAACCAGCAAGGGAGCGACTAGAAGAGGTTTTTTCAATCCCACTGACTTCCCTCCTCACTGGAGCCTTGAGGGCTGTGTGAAAAGGCTGCATATTTGCACATGAGTTCATGGTGGGGTCATGCAGACAGAATGGTAGCAGGCAGTAGGGAACTGACATGCTGTGTGACACTTGGTGAGTTTTTTTTTAACTTCTCTGTGCCTAACTCATTAGTTTTTTTGCAAGTATTTGATGTTTTCTTCCTCAGCCTCTACCTTTTCCTAATTATTTGTTATTTAAAATAAAACAAAACAAAACAAAACAAAACAAAACAAAAAAACCCAACCCTGTAAATTCACCTAACTGCTTCCCAGGAAAATAATTTTGTTTCCAAGCAGCAAGGGAGAAACAAACTCTAACACACCAAGATTGTAACTCTGTTTCAGAATGCCAAGGTAAACTCCACACCATCCTTTTGGTTTTATTCCATACTCGTATTCAAGCAAATAAAAGTAGACTCACAGGACAAAACTGTTGCTACCTTTTTGCTTTGAATCCAGAGAAAGCCCTGGCTCCATGCTATTGCCACATAATCCCCTTCCCAGGAGATAGCAGGTATCTTACAAATGGCTTTAATCCCTTTATTTACAGAGCATTCTGTACATGGTTTGTTCAACAGGCTCAGGGCGGCTGAAGGAGTCAGCTCATCTCTTTCCAGGTCCAGGATCTCTTGAACTCCCAGGCTCGCTTCACCATCTTTGGAAAGCCAGCCTTCAGAGTGTCCTTCTGGGAACTAGAGGAGCTAAGGACAGCACTGAGTTCTGCTTTCTCCACTGGTGTGCATCCTTTCAAGGTCCCCCCTGTCACACCTAAGCTGATCCTAAGCCATCCCATGGAATATTCAGGATGCTCCGAGGGACCTCTCAACCTATGCACCAACTCTCTGGGCATCGATTCCCTACTGCAAGATCATTACCATGGGATTCGCAGATACTCTTCAAGGCTGCTGATGCTGACCAGATGACACACTGTAGGAGAGCCTTGGGGTGCTGGTTTAGTGTGTTTTGGGAACTAGGCTGTAGGCTTCAGTCATTGGCACTATTTGTCATTGTCTCTCCTTGCCATTACTCTCTACCATTATCCACAGGTGACAGCTGTAAGGGAGAGTCAAGGTGTGCAGTGTCAGAATACTGAACTGGCAGTTACTTTCTGGATGCGAGCACTAACTTGGCAAGATGGTCCCTTATATTTATGTCTACTTGCATTCATGGGACAGATGCAAGCACGTCTATATGAAGTCATTCTTGCACTCCACTTCATTCCGCCTGGTCATGTTAGTTAAGAGCAGAGGCTGTGAGGTTAGAATAGCCTAGTTGGAATCCTGTTTCTGTCACTGCTGACTAAGTGTGACTCTGGAGAAATCACCTTTAAATCTCTGATCCTGTGTTGTGGCTAACTACCGCTTGCCTGCCAACAAGCTACCCTGCCTCTCTCCTGTAACTCACTCTTTTCTTTTTGTTTCATCCAGGGTCTCCTTTCTTTGTGAGCTGCTCTTTTTGTCAATTCCAGCCGCAGAACCTTGTGAAAGTCCTTATGTTATCACATATCCATGCATACGCTGGAAGTAGGGTACCTGACTGGGTGAGTGGAATCTTCTGAATTTGGGGCTTTAGGAATAAGAAGAGTTCCCTCTAGGTCACTTTGTAGCATAAACTGCAGAAGCCCCAAGCAGCCATGTTCCACTGACCATGGAGAAACCACCCACCTACCCTATAGAGAGAAAGAAGAACAAAGCCAATGGCGGAAAAACAGCAAGTGCAAGTGAGAGAAAGGAATAAGATTAATGACAGAATTGAAGTTTTCTCTCTCTACTCTCTTTTCTGTTGATACTATCTAATATCTTTAGGATCCCCATAGCAAGTTGAAGATACATCCTGTACCTGGCCCTGGGCCTTGAGGCAGTGGCTTAGAAGTCTACAGAGGAGCCAACCTCACTCAGCAAATCATGTGTCATTTCGTAACCCAGAGGCCAAACCCTGCTGCCATGTCTCACTGCCTGCGGTCTTTCCAGAGTTCTTTCTATTCTCCATTCTGTACACCTTCCACAAATCCCTCCCTGAGTCCAAGACCTCCTGATTAGAAGGCTCCTGTATAACCTTGTGCTGGCAACATTTTATTGACAAGTTAGCACAGTCTAAGGGGGCTGGAAAGAGAGAACCTCAACTGAAGGTTCGCTTGGCAGGGCTGGTCAGGCTATGAGGAGCTGTTTCAATTACTGATCGATGTAGTAAGGTCTAGCCCACTGTGAATATTATATAACTCCTTGGGCAGATGATCCTGGGCCATATAAAAGTCCTAGCAAGGGGTAAGCCAGTAAGCAGCATTTTTCTGTTGCTTCTGCCCTAGAACTTTGCTTTGAGCTCCTGCCCTGATTTCTCCCAGGGATGGATTGCAGCCTGGAAGGTGCTCTGTTCATGGTGTTTGTCATAACAACAGACAAGCAAACTAGAACAGACCCTTGCCTGGGGGGCTTCCACGCCAAGGAGGTGGCAAGAACAGGGCTTAGGCAGGCTGACACCAAAGCCTTTGCCTTTTGCTTTTCCTCTTGGTCACTTCAACAATCAGCTGGGCCGATGGAGTCCAGAGAATGGCATAAACTATACAGTAATGATGCCCCGGCTCATCTGTCCTGTTCTCTGTAGTAGCTATGATGTGCCTGGAACCTGTGGAGCACTGAATGTCTTAGGCATCTGAAACAACAGGAGGATGAACAGTGCCAACAAGAAACAGTACTGAGGTGCAGAAGACCCTATGTTCCCCCTGAGGACCACACAGAGTCAGAGCCGATTTTCCTGGTTTTCAAAGGATGCTAACTCCCAACCTGCCCTGCCTTTGGCTTCCTGATCCATCTCATTACACCCTCCTTCACAGTTCTCCTCCAAATTTCAAATGCTTTCGGTATCTTTAAAGAAAACATTACTTAAAAATATGCAGAGTCCTGTCCAGTGATCTCAGACGCATTAAGACCAGCAGGACTTTCAAGTATGTCTCCAGATGCTAATGCAAAGTGAGTCAAATTGTCTCACATTTAATAAGCTGACCCAAACCAGCAAGATCAGCTTCTCAGGCAAAAAATTCAGAGCTAGAAAAATCTAGCTAGACCTGAGCAGGACCTCCTGGCCAGACGAGTCTGCAGGGAGCTGTTTTCATCATTGTGCTCATGCGCAAGTGTCAAACAGAAAGTAATGGGAGAAGCTGAAGAAGAGACGTGTTGCATAAGGATAATGACAATTTTCCGGAGCACACATCTGAATGTAAACTCTGATGGTCATGAATATGCTTTCCGGGGCAATGGAGTGACTTCATTTCAAACATGATCATAGAGGAAATCTAAGGCACAGGGTATGAATATATATGAAACCCAGCTAGCCAAGCCCTACACATGACAAAGATTCACAGGATTACTGAGGGACTAACGGAGCTCAAATGGAAGAGGCCAACGTTTTTAAGGATCGCCGCAAGACCACAGCTACTGCAGAGAGCGGGGAAGATACTGAAAGCTCTATGTCTAGGGAGGTATCCACCCTTCCACTCAGTTACCTGGATGATACTGGGGACAGTTTGGACACACCATACTGACAATATCAAAACAGTTCAAAGGGCTGGTAAGACGGTTTAATGGATATAAGCATCCACATGATAGAAGGCGAGAACTAACTCTCACAGGTTTTTGTCTGACTTAAAAACATGTTCAGTGGCACAAACCCTCTTTCCCAAGCATAAGCATCCAGAACAGATATTTACAAATGAATAAGTGATGGGCAAATGTAAAAAGAAGTTCAAACTCCACCACCTCCCTTGTCATTGCAGGGTTTGAAGGTACTTATTAATTAGGTACAAAATAGTTCTGCCCAGATATTCCAGACAATGCTAGGCCAAACTAGAGATTTGAACACTCTGTCAGCCCTAAACTGATATGCCTCTCCCAGCCTCAGAAGACTGGAGTGGAGAAGGATCACTTCCTGGCTCCACTCTCTCACACTGTGCTTCTGGCCTGGTTTTCTACGTGACATCTGCTTTCCCCATCTCTAGCGTTGCCTTCCTCCAGTTCATTCTTCATCCAGTTCTCAAGGTAATCTCTCTAAAACACAGAGCGCTTTCCCATCCGTGTGCTTCTCCCAGGCCACCAATGCCTTGTCATTCACCTTCATCCAACCTCAGTGGAAAGGTAGACATTTTTTTCCTCACCTTTGTTCCTTGTCTCCTCATTCCTGCCTTTGTTTCTCTTCAGCCTGCCACTTCAGTATTGTTGGCCTTTGCATAGCATTTGATAGCAACACTCTCTGCTTTCACTGACTCAAATGTCTTCATACAAACTGCACTGTTCTACCCCGATCCCCTAGTGCCCTGGATCCCCTAGTGCCCCCTAGTGCCCCCTAGTGTCCCGGATGACCTTCGCTCTGCCCTTGGGGTTCAGCTTAGGCAATACCCACAGTCACCCCAAAGCCTTTGCTTACCACAGCCCCAAACTGGATTTGAGTTTGAGATCTCCTTCTTTGGCATTTCCAATTCCCAAGTGTATCTCAATCACCAAACAAGCCAAAGAACATCACTGTGTTGGTCTCCTTCAGAAGACCGGGAGATGTTGGCAAGACTGAATTTATTTTCTTATATCCCTAATGCCTGACATAGAGAGGGAGGAATCCCTCGATGGGCACTGAGCAAACATTAGCAATACAAGCGAGTGAACAACATTTCCAAAAAAAAAGATCTTTTCCCTGATGCTTTCGTATAAGCTTCGTCACATTGACTTTGGGTTTGGCTTTGTGACTTGCTTCACTAATAGGATATCAAAACTGTATGACATGTGTGGAGATTTGCTGAGTAATGGTGACATAAGACTCATGCTCATGGAATCCTGCTAAGAGGGCTGAGCACGCGATGAGCCTCCTTGAGGATAAGCTGGAGGGGCTGGATCCCTTCTGAGATCCAGTGTTAACATTAGAATCAACAGTGAGGCCATTTTGATTATGCAGGCCATTTTGATTATGCATATTGTTAGCTGTCAGGTGACTAGCTAGATGTATGAGGTCCTGTGACACTGTTCCAGGGACCTCACAGCTAATCCCAACTCAAACCAGCCACCCACTTAAAGAAAGCAGAATGAGAGAGGGGTGGTTGTTTCATACCATTAAATTTGAAAGTAGTTGCCAAGTAGCAGAAATTTATTAAAATATATCATTTAGGGGAAAGCTTTAATACATATACCAGTCAGAACCAACAAGTGAGGAGAGAGGTTAGGAGATTGCTCATTCATCAAAGTACTGGCCTTGCAAACATGAGAGTCGGAGTTCCATGCCCAGAACCTACTTTTAAAGGCAGGACATGGTGACACACACTTGGAATGCCAGAGCTGTGAAGGTGGCAACAAGTAGGTCCTCAGGGCTTATTAGCCAGACAGTTCATCTTACCCTGTGTAGTCCAGACCAGTGAGAGACCCCATCACAATAAAAGGTGGGCTACGACTGAGAATAGGCACCAAGATGGTCTTCCATCTTCCAAATTCAAGTGCACGTATGCGCACACATATGTAGAACACACGCGTGCAACACCCACGTGTAAGAAAAGAGGGAAAAGCAAGCAAAAACTAATAGACAAAAACAGCAAAACTTCTTCAGTGTCACTGCAAGTAAGCACAGTGCTAACGTAAGTCTTTCTTAATTGTAGTCCACTGGAACAGTACTAACCTTACAATAGAAAGTTCCGGAAGCAGTCCCGCCTCGCTCACAGATGAGCCTTGTGAGCATGACTATTCTAACCTTTAGGCCTCTTAGATGCTTACTGTGAAACGGGAGGTTGTAATTTTATATCTATCTGGCTATATGTATACATGTGTCTTTCTTATCTTTTTCCTACTTGCCTCATAAGCTGATAACACAACCAGTCATATACGGAACTGCCAGATGTACTAATGTTACTGAAATTAGTCAGAAACATAGAGTTACAACGCTTGCTGACAACATCCTTAGCATCCAGCCAAAGCAGGTGGGCTGTCGAGGGAAGGTTCTTCAGGGAGGGGACCTAGCAGCAAGCTCCTTCCTATTGGGTGATGATGCGATGCGGCTAACAGGTGCTTCGCCACCATGAGCATCACTGATTAGCATTGATTTCTGTAACGAGGTGCTATTTCAGGCAGCACTCCTGTAACTCTCCTCCTGCCCCACTCCCCGTGTCCAGCACCTCCTTTTACATTCTCCTGAAGGTCAGGAGGAAACCTGGCCTCCAAGGAAGAAGCTCGAGGCCAGGAGTATGAAGATAATGGTCAGGTTCCCTCTCTGGCTAACTCTGGGACTTTGTCCATTCCCTTTGCAGAGACGGATTCTCTATCTGTAAGGTGTAAAGGTGTAAAGCTTATCAACAAAGGGTTGGAGGGAGGCCAGCATAATAATGCAAATAGAAGTAGCTTGAAGCTAGCCATCCCTGAGCTCGGCACAATGTCAAGGTTAGTGTGGGCGATCCCTCAGAGAGGCATACCTGGAGTACAGAGTCGACCACACTTCAGGTACCGGGCTAAGTGGTAAGGGTTGAAGGATGGAAGGGGAAACTGACATTTTGTAATGTGAGACAATTCGCCTGTAGCCACATAATTAATAAATGACTTAATTGAATCCCAATCCTTACTGACCTTCTTCCAATGCCCAGATTTGCCCAGTGCTGGGCAGCCTCCAAACGACCTGTCCGGAGCCTGTAGGAGATTGGAATTATTGGCTAGGTAGTTTGCCATTAAGTAGGGTCACCAGCTTGTGGCTAAAGAAACAGATGATGAGAAAAAAAGGGCTAGGGGAGAAAATGCCTGTTTACAAACACGGCTTAATTAATTAGTCAACTCAGACCAAGCGGAAGAGGCAGCTTCCCAGATGTCTGACATAGAGAATTAATTAACAGACAGGCACCAGTCCCCAGGCCTTGGGTTCATGTCCAGACCACATGGTAGAATTAAATTACTAAATTGCCTCAGTGCTCCTCACCTTAAAACTAAATTGTCCCTCAACTTAACTAAAGCCATTTGACTGAAAAAAAAAATTCATTGAAAATGACAACTGAATTGAAAAAGCCTCGACCAATTTAAAGCTTTAAATGAAGCTCAAAGAGGAAGGCAGAGAAGTTTCTAAGTGCTTTTAAGTGTAACGTTAGAAGGTTCTAGAAGAAAACGAAGGTGAAGTTAGGTTGAACGGCACAGATAAAATTCCATGTCTATACTTGCCGCTGTGGTTTGAATACGAAACATCCCCCACAGGCTCATGTGTTGAATCACTTGTCCCAAGCTGGCAGAGATATTTTGGGAGATCCTGGGAGCTGTGGATAGTGGAGACTAACTTGAAGAATTAGATCACTGGGTGGATCCTTGGCTGATGAGTTTTGTCTCGAGTTTCTGTCCTTCCATTATATTTTGAAAATGTAATGTCCCTCCACAGGTTGATGTGCTTGAACTTAAATTCCCAGTTGGTGACACTGTTTATGGAAGGGAGGAGAATCTGTAGGAGGTGGAGCCTAGATGGAGGAAGTGAGTCACTGGGGCTGTGGGCTCTGAGCAGTTCAGACTAGCCTTGGTTCTGGACTGAGTTCTCTCTGGTTTCCATCCTCTGTGACACAAGCAAGACGCCCAATGTTCCCTCCACCATGGACCAAGCCACTCCCATCACCATCAACATTGTCATGCCTTCCCTGACATGAAACTATGAGCCCAAATAAATCCTTCCTCTTTTGAGATGCTGCTGGCTGTTCATCAAAATGCAGAGAGAAAAATCACCAATCAGTGTCCTCTCTGCTTCCTGTCACCCATGAAGTGAATCATCACTCCTCATAGGTTCTTGCTTATGTGACATTCTCCTTCAACATGTCGTAGCCCAGAGTCATAGTTGTGGTCTATGGCTTGACATTTCTGCAGCCATAAACAAAGGAAACCTTTCTTCCTTCAGTCGTATTGTGTATACTGACACTACAATGAGGAAAACTGGGGTGATCAAGGCAGGAAACTCAGAAAACAATGTAAACCCCATTAGGGGAAGTCACTGTCTTGCTTCCCTCATCTTTCAAGCCACAACCCAGATATGCTAGGGAAAGGCAAAGCAACCAGATGCCCCCATTTTCAACATCATTTCGCTTATATAAGATAAAGGATTCCTTAGGAAGGAGTTGGAAATATGAGTCTGTGGGAGTCACAGCTCAAGGGGGTGGGTCGATGCCGGAGTAAATACTACAGAGCCAATCTCCAGTGAAGTGCTACACCTTTCCAACCCTGTGTGGGTTCCTGAGGAAGTCACATTCCAGCAACGCTTCGGCTTCCACAGTTAACGTTTTCTGGGGCTGGGTGTGGGGCTCCGACAAGTGTTCTTTAGTCTGTTGCTTATATTTTGTCAGTTAGTTTCCATGTATTCTGCACTGTGTTTAGATCTCATCTTCTGTCTAATTAAGCAGAGGGAGTTAATGAAGTATGAAGTGACTTTGGGCCACAGAGTAAAGAGAGGAACATGCAGGGGCATTGGTGGGGTGGGGACACAGCAAGGAGTCCAGGGGTCTGGAGAAAGGGGAAGTGTACACCGTGGAGTTCAGTGCACATGCATGTTGACTCTCTGACAGCAATCTAGAGAGGTGTCAAGTTTGTGTCCGAATCCCTTATTCACTGTTAAAATTCTTATTTTTCTACTTTATCCCAGAACAACTGTAATGGGATTTCTAAGCAGTATTTAATCTAAACAACAGTGTCATCCTGTGGAGTACAGGAATTGAGAGCTCTCATCTCTAGCAAGCTCTTCCTTTTACTACTGGGGGATGGGGAAATATATCATGGTTCAAAATCTAAAATGACCTCAATTCCATGCGCAGGAACGGTTTTCTGATAAGGGTACTCACTCAGCCTATCTGCTGGGAAAGAGCAAAGGGCGAGGCAGGGAGGGGGTGCAGTGCAAGGCCACAATCCACCACGTGCATGGACGCCTGTGCTCCCTGCCAGCCACACCTTCAACCTGTCTGGAGGTAAAGAAGCCCTCACTTTTGGGAGCCTTCATCTTAGAAGGCTGTGACTTTGTGTAAGTCTTCAGATTTTTTTCGTCAATGGGGAGTGATGATACATGGTTCAAACCAGTGTCCTTTAAAGTTTGACCCCCCAGATCATTCCTCCCACACCCACCACTGCCACCACCACCACCACCATCATCATTACCACCATCACCACCACCATCCATCAGTGGCAGCAGCAGCAGCAGCAGCTGCTTGGGCTTTTTCTAGAGATGAAAGCAACCAGGACTCTACTCCAGATGTGCCCAGTGAGCAGTCATGTAGGTGGAACCCACCCACATCTGAGTTTCAACCAGCCTTGCAAATGCTATTGTTTAAGGACAATTGGTTCATCGAATTACTTAAAAAAAAAAAAAAAAAAAAAGGAATTCATGGAAGAAAGTGGGGATGGGGTGGGGTGGGAGGGTGGCCACGGGGTCCATGAGGACACTGACCAGAACTGGAAATGGAAGCTGTCAGCATACTCCTGTGCCATCGAGAGCCACAGGGTAAAATTCATCTCCTACTCTAATGAGGATTTTAATATTTACCATGCGTCCCCTGCCTGGCTTTCTGCAAGCTGTTGGAAAAAAAAATGCCTCTTTTTTTATTCAAGAGATCTGACTTCAAACAGATAAATTCCCATTTTTGAAACAGGTTCCTTTGCTCCCAGGGCAGGTTAGTCTTAACCGATCCATTGCTATTGCTAACACTTGACTTTGGATGGTAATAGATTAGATAGAAATGTGCATATAACAGTTTTAAAAAGAAAAAAAGAGAGATGATCGCCGTTGTGCTTGAGTTTCTGAACGCATTCGTAACTCACCCCCAGCTACTGACATAAGCGCCGCCCCCAAGACCACCCCCACCCGTTTCTGATTTTTCCTTGGCTCCAGGCCGGTCTTAGCACCCACGACACAGCTGCTGACAGGAGGAAGGTGCAGAAATGATGGAAGATCTGGGTCACAGCAGATAATCCATTTATAGATAATAAAAAATGGGTGTCACACTTCACTGACCATGGCAGCCCTGAGCTGTTGTACCTACATTAGAGATCTTTCAGACCCGAGATGGATTTCAAAGCAAAACAAAAAACCCATACGATTTGGCCATGTTACTAAGAGTGTTTTACCTCAGCTGAGGATAACAGGCAGAATCAGACTCTCTGACCAACAACTCATGGCATATCTTGTGCTAGGTTCTGATGGAGATCCTATAGATGATGCAGAGGAGACATGTCAACCTTACCTTCAAGGAGCCTATGATAAAATGGAAAAGGAAGGGATACATGCCCTGAAGACTATGATGACAACTACTGAAGTGGTCTGTGAAATGTAAAATTACAACAGTACGATTCCACATCAACTTCATGACACTCCATCTCGGCTCCATAGACAACTTTGGTGGCCATTCTGTGGACTCACAGGAATGGGGCTTCAGCTGCCTTCAACATAGGGCTCCCAAAGGTCCCTGGGAGGTCTCTTCATTCCAGATAGACACAAAAGCAGCATAAATCTTGGTTGACCTTGCATAGGAAAGATTCTTATGGGTCAATCCAGAAGGTGACATCTTGACAACTGCTAACTTGCCTCCTGCTAGTCACAGACACACAGGGTAACAGGAGTCAGATATGTGACCATATCTCACTGCAACAGGGAAATAGATTCCCTCTGTCTATGAAGAAGAAAGATAAAACACGTTTGGGTTAGAATATACTATTTCAGGCATGTAAAACATGACTGGAGATGAACTAGGAGGCTGCATGTTGGTAGCGCCTTTCTCCACACAGCCTCCACTGTCTCCCACTATCCTCCATTGTCAAAGCTCCCATAGTCTGAATCCTTCCTTCAAGCGCCACAGAGCATCAGCTAGAGCAGCCTACTCTAAGGATGGGTGTTACAGGAGTCTGTGGGACAGTTCAGCAAGTCTGGGAAAATTCCTGTTACCTTTGAATCCCTCCTTCCAACCAGTGAGCCAATTCACAGAAACCACATCAGTGTGGGTCCTTGTTTGAAAAATCCCAAGTTTTACTCAGGTATCTGAAGTAAGAGAGGGTCCAGACAGGCAGGTGCTAACTGTTCCCTCAGCATGAATGTCTGTCCTAGTGTCTGAAGGGATGTCACTGCTAAGGAGGGGTTTAAAATTATAGAATGTCAAGAGATATGTAGGCAGAGAGAAGAGGAGATGGGGAAATAAAGTCAGTAGAAAATGAGGAGGGGATAATGTATTTTCTCCTCGGTTTACAAAGAGCCCACATAGATAGAGGACCCATAAAAGCTCCCCTGTGTAAGGAATATATTTCCTGACTGTGAGCTTGACTTTGTCCCATACCTATACCCATACCCATACCTGTACCCCTGCCGTCCTCCCCTCACCTGGCCTAGGCAGTGGTTTATGAGCTAAAGTGAATGGGAGGAGCAGCAGCAGCACAAGACAGGAATGCTTAGGTAAATGTGTGTGTCACTCTTAAGCAAAGAGACTTTTCCAGTTGAAATCAGTAGACACTCCGTGTCTGCGGTGTTTGTTGAAAGGAGCAGACAGAAGTAGTCATGAAAAGGTACAGAAGGAGCACAGAAGGGAGAGCATCTCTGTGATCGTGGCCCCATCACTTGCTGCCTTGGACCCAGCCATTCCTTTACTTTAAGTGACATACTGCTCCATGGAAGCACTTCACACCAGCGAGGAGGTAAATGCTTACCGGATTCCCACACACTGTGTGCCAGAAGCTATTGTACATCTCTGGCATTTTGTTTTGGAGAAAGAAACTCAAACAGGATTTGTGCATGCCTGCATCTGTCATTAGAATACTAGCCCAGGCTTCTTTTTTTTTCCTTCAACAAAGTCTACTACATAGCTGCTGTGATTTGAATGTCCTCACCAAAATTCATTTCAAAATTTAACCCCAATGTGAAGTATTACAAGGATAGAAGTTTAATGCAGCTTTATATTTAATGATTAGTAAATCCGCAAGGGTGGGGATCTGATCTAATGGGACTGTAGATTTCTAAGTAAGGACTGGAAACCTAAGCTAGACAGCTTCGCTCCTTCCAACGCGTGATGACATACTGACTCTGTAGAGTCTTTGCCAACAAAAAGAACCCTACCAGAATCAGCCCCCCCCCCAATCTTGACCTTGCCATCATTAAGAAGCATGGATTGAATAAAACTCCTTCTCTTGCTTATTATTCAGCCGATGACATCCAGTTACAACAGAGAAGATCAACTAGGAAACACGCCCTTTGCTTTCTGTAGGGAGTGGTGATGACAACTGTAGAGAGAATATCTTGTGTATTGTATGATAGATAACTGTCAGTTAAACAGTCTATGGCCCATGGCTTGGGCAGAGAATAGAAGTGAGGCTGGCAGCAGCATTCTTCTACAGTCTCTGCTTTACCTCTTACTAAAGCAGACTTCCTACCCCAACTTCCCTTAACAGTGGACTATTACCTGGAAGGTCAAGCTGAAATAATTTCTTTTCTCCCCAAGTTGTTTTTGGTCAGAGTATTCATCATAGCAACAAAAAGCGAACTAGGACAGATGGGGACTTTGTGGTGGTGATGATGACGATGATAGAGGATTACAGTATATTCTTGGAAGGTAAAGACAATGGGGTTGACAATAAATTTTATATAGGAGAGGAGAAGAGAAAAGCATAGAGGAGAAGATATGAGAGGAGAGCTCCTGAAGCCACTGTCTTTTCAGGGAAGGTAATGCAGGTTGCATCATGCCTGCCCTACTAAAGATTCTTGCAGATTGTCAGGGGCAATGCTTGGCTCACAGGCTGAGGCAAACAGTGGGCAGAAGCTCCTGATGCTGGGGAGTTTGGGACAGACCACAAATCCAACAGGATTCTGCAGAGGTACAGCTTCAGTGTCCAGACATGGAGAAGTTGACCTATGACCTATAGGTTCTGCCCCTGCCAGCAGTCAGCAGTCACCATGCTAATAACGATTTCATACCTGAGAACCAGCAGTGGGTCACTGCTCTGTCTGAGGTCACACTTTCTTTTAAGATGCCATAGGTCTTCAAGTTCCCTTCCCTCTGTGTCCTTATCTCCTTTTGTAATGGACATTCACAAAGTTCTTTTTTTTTTTTTGATTTCTGTGCATTCTATGGGTCTTGACCAGGCCCAATACTGGAGGAAGATTAGAAAAACAGTGCCACATAGATAGGTACCCGGCCAACATCCAGGTCACTCTTGCCAGCACCTACCACACCCAGGGTGCCGGATTTGCATTTCTCTACCTAGCTCTGCAGCCTTGACCTTCTCTAAGCCTTGTTCTTTCTCTCTTTCCCCCACTCCTCATTTTCACACTCCATCCCCAATCCCTCTCATTTTTCCAGGCTCCCTTCCCTCACTTTATCTGCAGATTTATCCCTCGTGTTCTCTTGAGGCAAATTAGTTTTGCTGAAAGAGCTAAGATACTACAGGTAATAAGGCATGTTCGAATGATACTTCTTGTCTGACAGAGTCCTGGGACAGATAAGTAGTGTGCCCTTCCCTCAGAATATTCTGCTTATATGTCGGCATCTGTGGGAATTCAGCCCAGGACTTTATATAGGAGTCAGACACTAACAAGAGAGAGACAAACCCTTCTTTTTGCCACATCTCTTCCCTATCGACACATCTTCTCTTTGTTATCTCCCCAGTGCTGTTGTTTCTGATCCTGGCTCCTCCCCACACACCTCTTCCTGGCTGATGGTTCCCTATGCTGAACCCACCTTTAAAAGGAAATAACTAGAGAGTATAGTGTGTTTTAGAGCATAACGTGTATAGCATATCGATGAACTGCTAGGTTTTCAGACATAATAACACAAACATTAAATACTCTGGACCATTCTCAATGAGAATGAAGAAGATGAGGTTCAAGGAGTGACCGGGTTTCTATACAACAGAAACAAAATGTGGGAATGAAAAGAAGTCTATCTAGAAGATTGATCGAGTAGGTAAGGGTCGAAGTCTTTACCTGGCCAGGTCAACAAAAAAAACACTGAAAAATATTTAATTGGAAATGATTTTAATTGAGGAACAATGCTAACCTATTGGTAGAGTTTAGCTTCTGTTGTCCCAACAAGCATGTTGGCCAAAAACAACTTGAGGAGTAAAGGATTTATTTTAACTTACAGGTTCTAGTGTATCACGGAGGGAAGCCAAGGCAAGAACTCAAAGCAGAGGCTTGAAGCAAAAACCAAGGAGGAATACTGCTTAGGGTATGCTCACTATGACTTACTCAGCTAACTTATACAGCCCAGTCGTATCTGCATAGAGACAATCCACCCACTGCTGGGCCTTCCTATTTCAACTAGCAATTAAAATATCCCCCCCCCCCCCGCAGATGTAGCCCCAGGCCAATGTGATAGAGACAATTTCTCTGTTGAGGCTCCCTCTTCCAAGGTGGCTCTGAACTCCTGTCAAGTTGACAGCTAGTGACCATGAGTTTTTATACTAGGCTACTTTTTGGTGGAGACAATTCTAGTATAAAAAGAAACATTTTGGTTGAACTATTCACAGATGTTTCAGAGTTTCTTCTTAACAGGAGGCACAGGATCCCGGGAACCCCTTCACCCTCCAGATACTCACCCCAACTAGCAGAGTTCCCTTTGCAAATGCTGACTCAACATTACTTAATTACACTGTGTTTGTTAATCTGAGGATCAGGAGAACCCACAAGTCTTTGCTAGTTCTCAGCCTGACCAGCCCATACTGTGCCTCAGATTTTTCTTTATTTTCTCTGTGATCTTAACTTCCTTTTTGTCCTTGGCTTGACCGAGCTTCATCTTGTTCCTTCCTGATTACTTGTCCAATTGGTTGAGGCCATTCCCACTTTGCCTCATTGTTGGAATTAATGAACACGTTGTGGCAGCATCCAAGTCAGGGCTGACAGCATTAACTAGACGTGGGTCTGGGACCTAGACCGGTGCAGCGACATTCTTATGTGTTCACTTGTCAAAAGGAATATGTGTGCAAGCTCTTTAATGAAGTTCATTTTAGAAAATGTAAAATACTTCTCTAAAATCTGGGACGGTTCCAACAGAAACTGTGACATTTTTTGGCAATTCAAAACTGTCTCTCCACATAGGTGACATTAAGTAATCAAAGTCATTGTTCAAAACATAATTTTATTTCTTTAAAAAACCTCAACTTATTATTTTGACTATAACAGCTAGTACCTATTGTCACCAACATTTTCTGGGAATTAGTCTTGCTGACACTTTGTCCTGCTAAAGGAGATCAAAGCTTTCCCATCTTGCTCATCTCTGTCAGTTAGTGTATGACCTTGGGTGGTATATGACCTTGAGTGAGTCACCTGACCTTCCTCAACCTAGACTCAATCCTTGTCAGTAAACAGGAGATGACTATTTGGTGACCACTGATACATCTTCCAGATTCAAGATGTGATTTTTTTTTTCTCTTAATTAAGAAAGTAAGTATTTCCAGTGGCAAATTACTACATGAATTCTTTGATTGCATGCTTTCCCATGGCAGTTATATATTTTATTACAATTTTGAACACACTTAAATAAGGGTTGGGTTGGATTTGCAAATCATTTAGAATTTGTTATCTGAGAGCCAGGCAGGGTGGTTTACACCTGGAATCTTAGCACTCAGGAGGCAGAGGCTGGGGCATCATCTTGAGTGCCAGGCCACCGGGTCTATCCAATGAGGTCCAGGTCATGCTGAGCTATAAAGTGAGACACTGTCTTGAAAATATCATTTGTACGTTTAGGTATTCCTTTTCTATGTAATCTTGAATGTCGGAATGCTGATGGTTATGTGATGGTTATGTGATGGCTCGTGTTCTCAGGGTATCATAAGCAGCTGATATTTTATTAACATTTCTCACATGAGAAAACAAAAACCAAAGCAAGCAACCTGAAGCACAAGCTGGTTCGGGAGTCACACAGCTTGCTCCTGAGGAGTGGCAGCCTGGAGTCACACAGCTTGCTCCTGAGGAGTGGCAGCCTNGGAGTCACACAGCTTGCTCCTGAGGAGTGGCAGCCTGGAGTCACACAGCTTGCTCCTGAGGAGTGGCAGCCTAGAGTCACACAGCTTGCTTATGGAGTGGCAGCTTGTAGCTGGGTTAGGACCTAGCTCTGAGCTCCTCTTACCTTGTTAAAACTCAGTCTGGGTTACAAAGGAAAGTGCTATCCCTCCAGCAGCACTAAGCTGAAGTGTCTTACCACACAGTGGAAGACGGCCTCTCTCCCAGTGATAAATGACCATCAACTTAGCCTCTGGAGAGAGAGAAAAAAAATTATTCTAAATTTTCTTACATCAGGAATATATAAATGATCCTTTTAAGGAAGTACGTAAAGAATATTTTCTAAAAGATATTTGGCTTCAGGCTTGGTAAAGATTTATAATTTTTAAAAGGTTAGGCACTTGATACTAATCTCTTTATAAAAACAGCTCTGTTCTCTCTTTCACCCCTTTCCCCTCTTTCAACGTCAGTCTTCCATTTCTCTTCCACGGTTTTCATCCTCTAGGCAGGGAAAAGACTTGAACAGCCCCTTCCTCAACTTCCATAACATCTTTCCCCTCCAATTCGCTGGCTTCCTTGAACTTTCATGCAAGGCAGTTTCTAAATAAATATATATTTATCCAGCAGGGAGAACAGGAAGGTATTCTAGTGATTTAATGTGGATTAAGGGGATGAGTAGAAAGGAAGAGATGCATGAAGGAGAGGAGTGACCAGAAGAGACTCAACAGTCTCTTCACTTCAATCAAATGTATTCTTCTGGTCAGTCACTAGAGAGCATTCGAAGGCTTAAAAGCACCCAGGGGACAGTGACTGATACAAGAAAGGAGCAGTCTACAGTAGCTGCTGTGTGGAACTGTAAGAAACAAGAGCTGGCCACAGTACAAGTCCTGGGCATGGAAAGATGGCTCAGAAGTTAAGAGCACTTGCTGCCCTTGAAGAGGATGGGTGTTCAATTCTCAGCACTGACACGGCGGTCTAAACCTCCAATTCCAGGGCATCCAAAGCCATCTTACTCTTCTGCAGGCACCAGGAGCACACATGGCACATATGCATACACACAACACATAGCATGGATGCATTCATGCAATGAAAATACTCTTACCTATTAAAACAATCGTCAAAAGTTTCAAGAAGTGTTCTTTATACTCAGCTGCATAGTCACATACACAGATTTAAAAAAAAAAAAAAGAATATAATGACATAAATCTAAAGAAATCAAAGGCAAGTCACAAGAAGCCAAAACTAAGAGGATCATCTTCAGATCACAAGAGACAAACTCTGAGAAGTGCACACAGTAATTCTGATGACGGGCTCTGACCCTAGGTATCTGTCTGTTCCTAGCTCATCTTCCTGCATTATCCACCCCTCATCAACTCATTTGTCTTTGGTCCTCTCGTGTGTATCTCGGAAGGAACCAAAGCTCTATCTACATGGTTAACATAGACAGGGTCATTAAATCCTCCCCATCCATCAAAGTGGTGGAACTACCACAGTAGATTCAGAGTTACCAGCTGTGTGATCCCCTTCCCTGGGCTTCCTCTAACTGATAGAAAATGCCAGAGGAGACAGTATGGCACTCACTCACTTTCCCCCTTTTATATATTCTCTCATACACTCTACCCTGACTTCAGTTTCCCTTCCCTCTCCTCACCTCAGTCTCCCCCTCCACTTTTCCTTTTCCCCAGATCCACACCCTATCCACCTTCCTTCAGAAAAGAGCGGGTTTCCCAGGGACATCAACCCAACATGGCATAATAAGCTACAGTGCGACCAGGCACATACTCTCACATCAAGGCTGGATGAGGCAACCCAATAGGAGAAACAAGACCCCAAAGGCAGGCAAAAGAGTCAGACAGCCCATGTTCCTTCTGCTAGAAGCACAAGAATAGCAATCTATACAACCCTAACGGATATGCAGAGGACCTAGCCCATACAGGCTCCGACTTATGTGAGCCTACTTCAGTCCGGTCAGTTCATTCTGTAGGCCTTGCTTTTGTGGTATCTTTGACTCCTTTGGATCCTCCAATCTTTCCTCCCTCTCCTCGGCAGGACTCCCCAGCTCTGCCTAAGGTTTGGCTGTGGAACTCTGCATCTGCTCTATCAGTTGCTGGATGAAGTCTCTCTGGTGTCTCTGATGACGATTATGCTAGGCTGTGGTCCCAGCATATCCTGTAGGCATGGAAAACTATAGGTTGGAGGTCTTGTGGCTATGTTGGTGTCCCTGTCCCTCCACTTGAGACCTGACAGGGTTACAGAGGCTGGCTAGTTCAGGCTACATGCCCTCCATTACTAGGATTCTTTGCTAGGGTCACCCTCATAGATTCCATGGAGTTTCCATTGCACCAGGTTTCTGCCTCATTCCCAAGATGCCCTTTAATTCCAGTCAGCTCTCCCAGCATTCTCTACCTCCATCCCTAACACCTGATACCTGTTATTCCCACCCCTGCCTACCCCCAGACTACCCAGGAAATCTATTCTATTTCCCCTTCCCAGGGAGATGCTTGCTTCCCCTATTAAGCCCTCCATAGAGAGACTAGGTTATAATGTAATGGCAAAGGTTGTATGATGTTCCAGTATGATTATGATATGTTATACAAACTGTCTTAATAGACTTTTGGAATGAGCCTCCTGCTGACCTTGAAGGTGCAGAAAGCATGCTATTAACTGTCGATGGAGAAGACCACATGACTAGGGTCTGTGCGTGGCCTCTGAAAGCTGGAGGTCCATCCATCATCCAGTAAGAACACCAGTCAGCTGAGCACATCAACGATCATGCTGCAGTGTGGTAAGAGCTGAAGCAGAGGAACCAGCTAAAGCCATGTCCGGGCTCCTGGACCTCAGACACTGCGAAGACATGTCTGGGCTCCTGGACCTCAGACACTGTGAAACACTAAGTGTGCTCTAAGTTCCACTAGGCTTGTGGGAATTTGTTGCACAACAATTGAGAACTGTAAGTCAAGTTTTAGAGAGGTTAGTTAAGTGTATTCTAGATCGCACAACCAGCAAACAGCAGAACTCATATTTATACCTCAGTCTCCCTAAAGCCCAGAAGACAAGATGTTTTCCAGTACATTCTTGCCTTCAGACTTCCCTTCCCATTGTTCTTGTTGATATATTATTATCAATATGGGTTATGAAATTACTCTGGTCAGTAATGAACCTGTTATGTTTATGAGCCTGAAGTTATAAGTTAAAGACTGGGGGATATTGTGTTCTTTTTCCTGTGTTCCACTTCTCATCTAGAGAGCAAAAGGAGAGGCGGGGAGGGAGAAAGATAGAGAATATAGAGGAGGATGGGGGGGAAGGGACTCACACCTACTTGAAGGGGAGAATCGGATAACTGTCCTTGTGTTGGTTAATTTTTTCCACTCTAATAAAACACCTGAAGGAAGTAACATAAGTGAGGAAAGACTTGTTGGCTTCATGGTTTAGGGGGTACAGTCCATCATGGTAGAGAGAGCATGGCGGCTGGAGTTACTCGGCCATGTCTTAATTGAGCTTGGTTTGGAATGGCAGAAGCCTGCAGGGCAGTTTCTACACCTCTTCAGAGTTTGGGTCAGAGAGGGACAGCATTTAACCCTCAAGCCTAACCTCTATATCCCTGTGTCTATCAGCTACACTTGATGTAGGAAAGGCTTTACAACCCTTCGCAAACAACACTACCTTTCAGGGACCATGTGTCAAACACATGAGCCTTTAGAGGACGTGTCACATGCAAAATCATAATAAGGGAATTAGATGAATATCTTCCAAAGAGAATCACCCCAGCAGGGTGATTCGAGCTTTGAGGATTACAGTAATGAACCCCTCTCCAGGAACATCCGTAAGACAAGAGCCTGAAGTTTGTGGGTAAGTTTCCGTGCTTTGGGGTTAATGCCTGGTTATAACGAATCCCACAGCTTCACTTCCATACTGTTGGTTCGGGTCGGCTGAAAGAATGCTGGCAGAGGACTGACTTGGAGCTTGACAAGTCAGGGAACATTGGTTCAGATATCTAAGGGGCTGTTTCTTTGATGTGGGTTATAAAGGCTGAAATTTCATTGGTTAGGCTTGGCTGAGCTTGTCTGTTGTTGGGCCGAGTTGGACTGTATTTTATATGTGCCTCTGTTAAATCACTGGAACAGTAATAAACTAGGTGTATCAAAATTTTGACATGCCAAATTACATGGGACTGCATAGGGAGCAGTATAAAGCCCAGCTTGGGCTAGTTCATCACAATGCTCCATCTCAAAATGTCTGTTTAGAAAGAGCTTAGCAGTTGATGCCCAGGGCTGAGTGCTCTGTGGGAAACTGGGTGAGTCCCGTGCACTTTCACTCTTCTGAAGTCCATAACCCAGTGGCGCAGGGATGCCTCGGCAACCATATAATCTTGCAGACATTTGGAAGGATTTGCCTCTGGAGTAGGTGATGGTGAAGGTGACAGCCAGAAACCATCAGTTAGGTGACAGCAAGTCACCCAGAGAAACCATCATCAGGTGTGAAACACCTAAGGGACAAGCTGTCATTCGCTATAAGAATTCTTAGCGTCTTAAGGGAAGCAGTCTATCTTTAAAGGAAAGATCTTTGCTATTGCAATTTTGCCCCAATGACAACAGGCGGGGTCCAGTTGCAGAGTAGGAGGCTGGTGAACATTTCTGAATTTCATCATATTCACATTCTGAGTCAATGTGGAATTAGGACCTGAGAATATGGATGGAAAAATCCCTGCCCCAGAGGCTCTTATGATCTAGTTAAAGAAAATGACATTACACGAGAAACTGAATAACTAAGGGGCACTGAAACCTTCTGAGATTTATTGAAAATCTTGAGAGTCCAGTACCTTTTACAATTTATGACAATATTAATTGCAATGCATTCCCTGAGTTGCATTATTACAAGTGAGAGAGGGAAACTAAGGGGATAAGAAGAAATGATGTATAGAAAATGGCGCATAGACAGAGACACTTTAGTTACACACAGGTTTGAATGTGGCTTTCCCACTAATTTACTTGTGTGATTTGGGGTAACTTTACGTGCCATCTCATCTTTGGTTTCCTCATGTTTGGGCAAGCAGTGCTGTCACTGCCTCTGAAGTGCTCATTAAGGGTAAGCAGGACAATGCTCATCAAACCTACAGCAATATAAAGTATAAATATAAAATATAAAATATACAGCTGATGTTCAAAACACAGTTTTCTTAAGCCTGCCAAGGTGGGGTACAAAGGTATGCCATTACCTGCGTGGTGGAGTGGCCTTTCAGTCATTCCTGAAATGGTTGGATATATACATTCAAAGCAACTGTGTCACCTTTAACAAGTTAACACTTCTACAAGGAGGTGGACGTCATGACTGCACACCTCCCTATATCCCTTCTTGACAGTCAGTAGTGTCCTTCATGGGTGCTCAGCAGATATATATTATACACCTTCTGGGTGACAGGCATGTGACACTTTAGGTTCCTTCAATTGATGGCTCCTAAGGGCTCTACTAGAACTAAGCTCCCAAGGCCTGCTCAATCCCTCTAGAGCCTAGCTGTTTTCTTTCTTTTCATCTCCCAAGAGTTTCATCCCAGCCTGAGATCTATCTGTCATTTTCATAGTATTTGTAGTATTATTCTTGGCCACATGCCATCTCCCTTCTCCTACAGCGCCATCTTATTTTCCATACATTTCTTCCCCCACTAGCCAGCATAAGGTCCACTCTTCTCTCAGGATCCCACCAGGTCCACAGGAAATCTCCCCAAATCCTGGAGGTGGGGGCTGTCTCAGTAACACAGGCAGATCCACATAGAACTTTCATGAAGGGGACAGGTTGTCTGTCCCCTGTGTGTCTGTTTATCTTTGCAATCAAATCCTGTGAGCTACCAGCAGAAAATGACATCAGCCTTCCCCCATCCTTAAACTCTCAACCAAGATTACATTCCATAATTAGCAATAGGCATGATGGTTAATCTTTATTACCAACTTGACCAGATTTAGAATCATCATGAAAACACACCTTTTTGGATTATCTCTATATGAGCATTTGGGGGAAGGTTTAAGTGACCAGAATTGAACAAAAGAGAGAAAATGAGCTTTGAGCTGAGAGAAACTGTTTCTCCCCCACTCTGCCTCCTGACTGCAGAGGTCATGGGACCAGTTACCACACAGTCCTCCTCCTCTTGTGATGTCCCCACCATGATGGACTGAACTTCATCTAGGAACTGAAACCAACCCTTCCTTCAGTTGCTCTTCTCAGGAAGTTTGTTTCAGCAGCAAGACAAGGGATTAATAAGGATAGAGGAATGAGGGCAGGGGTGTTCTCCCATTAGGTAATTTCTAATTCACCCCATGAGGTCGCCCTTCGCTTACCTTATCTATAATGCTGACACCTCCCTTCTTTCGCTCCTTCCTTTCATTTTCTCTCTGTAGCACTTCCCTTGAACTAGGGTGGTATATACTCTTTATCACTTCCAGCATTTCTGGCTTCCTAATGATATTGGGTACTCGATGTAGCAGAAACTTTTGTCTTTCATTTTGGGTTTTGGTGTTATCGTTCAACAGTAGCACTAGAGTACTTGGTGCACAGTAGGTACAGAGTAGTTTCTGAGAGAATCAAAATATGCAGAACTCTATGATAAAAGCTGTCAAGAAAATACCTAACAAGTTCAGAAAACCTCTTCCTGTTTTTTATTTAATTTCTTGACCCATAGGTGGAGTTTTCCCCTTAAATGAGAATGATATTAACTTTGAACCCTTCCACCAGGGCCAAAGGAAAGAGAATATGAGAGACAGCAAGAACATGCTTTTACTTCAAAAGCCGACTCCTGAACTAACCTAGATTTCCTATCCCAGAGGACTGGAAGTATACCAGATAATGTCGTCATGTGGCAGGAGAGAGGAGAAATGACAAGAACTATCTCACCTGAATAAAGATAAGGATAAGGTGGATCCAGCAGTTTGAGAGACGAACCACGAAGGAGTCAGGCAGAGTCAGGGGTTCAGTCCCATACCAAAACTGGGTATGTGATCAACCATCTGTTACCCACTCATGTGAACAGGTCAGTGTCCAGCATCTTTCTCTTAACCCAGTGGAGAAAGAAACACAGGAAGAATATCTACACCACAGAAAGAGTCATAAATTAAAGGACAGTGGGCTGGAGGGCCAAGGGAGAGGGAAAGCATTTTTAAAAATATTTGAAAAATGTTCTCCAATAAGATAAGCATAAACAGTGGTTCCATGCCTGCCTGCTAATGGGTTGGTTGGTAACATTTTTGTTTGTTTGTTTGTTTTTGCTTTTTGTTTGTTCTTTTTTACATTGGTTGGAATGCAGAACAATACAGAGGACAGCACAATGTCCGTCCATGCACTGGACTTCAGATCTATAGCCACCTTCACTCTTCAGCTTGACTCTCAGCCTCGCTTCGTCATCACTTCATCCCTAGCTGGAACCACCCAGCATCAAAAGTTGTTTTGGAGTGTCAGTAGACAGAAACCAGTCCAGAGTCCAGAGTCCAGAATCATGCCAAGAGTGCACAAAGCTTGGACTGACCCCAGTGGCCCCAGGGTTTGACAGGTTTTCTGATGCTAAGTCAACTGTTTAATCTTTACAGATCTTGGTGATCCCATCTGCAAAGTGGGGATACAATCCATTGAGAGGATCCTGTGGAAGATTAGTAAAACACTCCTTTTGCCTTTGTTATGTTGCCTTTGTTAAATGGTTCTGAGCATTTACTGGGCTCCTGGCTGTGCTATGTATGAGGTATCTGAAGCCTGAACACTCGTGCTTCTGCTGTTCTGGAACTCACAGTCTAGAGAAGAGAAGCTGGGGAGAAATGAGCAGTGGGAAGCAGTTCATCTCCTAGTCCTTATGACAATGGATTCAAGACCTCCTTGGATCCAAAACCCAACAGATTTATAAGTCCCTTATAGAAAACCATATCACACGTTCATAGAACATTATCATTGCATCCTTGTATAAAGACATATTTATTCCTATTTTATGTGTATGGATATTTTGCCCGCATGTATGTCTGTATACCATATAGTTGTCTGGTACCTATGAAGACCAGAGGGTTTTTGATCCCCTGGGATTGGAATTACAGATGATTGTGAGCTGCCATGTAAATGCTTGGAATTAACCCTGGAGCATCTTAAAGAGCAACTAGTGCTCTTAACCATTGAGGCAAATCTCCTGGATTCTTACTGAATTACTTATAATACATAATATAACATTAGTGGCATGTACATAGTTGTATAATATACTGCAGAGAGAAGAAAGAAAGGGAAAAGGCTGTACACGTTAGTTCAGTTGCAACTTCCTTTGCCACATATTTCTGATCTACATTTGGTTGGACCGCTGGACACAAAACCTGGAGCTATGGAGGGTTGACTGTATGCTAAATGTACAGATGGAGTGTCTGTTGGGAAGTTTGGTTCCTAATGGGGCCTTTGAAGAGTTCAAGCTTCCCACAGGAGGTAGCATTTGTACTGACCCTGGATGAGTCATTGAGACTTAGCCAAGCAGAACAGGTCTGAAGGAGAAAGAAGAAACATGGCCTTGCTAAGTAAAGTGGAAGCCATGTGTCTATAGGAAGGAACAAGTGTCCAGGGTGGTCAAAAAGAATCGTAGTCAGTGTCGGGGGGGTCAGAGCTCTCAGTATGAGCTGAGAAACGATAGAAAATGAGAATGGAGAAACAAGTGGGAACCTAGAGGCAGAATATGAAGACCAACGCTCTTCAGTGTGGCTTTGTGTTTTTATTCCAATGCCACTGGAGAGCCATGGAAGAGTCTTAGTCGGGGAATTGACATGACTAATTCTGTGTCTGGGGAGGAGCCATGTGACACCGTGTGAAGGCTAGATTAGAGTAAGGAGAGATCAGACTAGGGGAGGAGGTAACTGTGGTAAGTCATGCAATAAATGACAAAGGCAACAAGAGAGGAGATAGCTCCAAGAGGCTCTAAGAACTCCAAGAGATGTGAAAGAGCATCCAGCTTCTACTGCAGATATTTAGGTGGACATTGGAGACAGGATTTATTCAAAAAAAGCATAAACATTGGGCTAGTTCCTCTGTAAGGTATAACACTCAAGGCTTAAAAGACAGTGGTGGGGAGTTGGGGAGACTTCTCAGTCAGCAGTGTGTTTGTGTACTTCCCAGAACCCATGTAAAAAGTTAGGCATTGTGTCACACCATACCTGTTATCCCTGAACATGGGAAGTCAGTCCCTGTGACTGGCTGGGCAGCTAGCCTAGCTTACAGGACAGACTCCAGGTCAATGAGACATGGCTTTGAGGAATAATACACAGGTATTATTCTTCTTTGGCTTCTATGCTCATACAAACACATAAGCATGTGTACTTGAATGCACATAGATGTGCTTGCACGTACACACACATACACACATACACACACACACACACACACACACACACACACACACACACGGCTGCACACTCAAGGGAAGAATCTATTAAAAGTTTGGTTTTTTTAGGCATGTATTATCCTTAAAGTCTATGTAGATGGGTTTGCAAAACACTTCAGTACACTAACAAATAAGAGAGGGTAAAATGAGGGTGAAGAAGAAAATGAAGGAGACAGAAAGAAGGAAGTAGAGGCCAGAGGTCAGAGGTCAAAGAGATTACAAGGAGAGAGATAGATTGGGGGTAGGAGAGAGAGAGAGAGAGAGAGAGAGAGAGAGAGAGAGAGAGAGAGAGAGAGAGAAGCCACTAATGCAAGTATTAAAGAAGTCACTTAATATGTCTAATCAATGATTAAATGCTGGAACTCATAGGTGACTTTTAGAAGAACAGGTATAATGAAAACCAACACTGTAATATTAACTCAATAGACAATATCCATCTTGTTCATCAGTATAGACGGTGGAATCTGGTAAGGCATTGAATTCATGTCTTAGCCACTTTCACCAGGAAGTTTCATCTAGACCACTCATTGGTGACATTCCCTGACCATCCTCTGCTTTTTCTGCACTGCAGATCATGACGTCTTCTTATCCAACTTGGCAATTGCTGAGCCAAAGGATTGAACATTTAATGTTTTATGCTATAAATCGTACATAACAAAGGCGCTTACACAACCATGTTCCCTCTTTTCTGTGCTCCCCTGCCTCTCAAAAACCCAAAAAGGCTGTAGCTTTGCTTCTGCTACTTCCCTCCGTGACCCAGAGCAGAGGTGGGCTGCTGAATAGCTGGCCCTGTTGGAGGAGCACCATAGGATCCCTGGATAAAAGGCAGGTGGAGAAGGTAGTTGTTATTTCTAGAATTATCACGATAAGAGATGTAATGAGGAGCTCACTGCAGGGCAGGGATGGAAAGAGGAGGGGGGAGACAAAGAGCGGAAAGAAAAGGCCCTGGTTTCCATGAAAAGCAGTTCTGGGAAAATATTTGAAAATATAATGTGCACACTGAGAAGTAAACAGAAAGCAAGAAGGACGGCCCTTGAGGACAGTCAGCTTGCCCCCGTTTGCTTGTTTATGAAAGACCAAAGTGAAAATCTTGACAGGGTGTGTGTATATCTCTAAAGGAATCCTGGTGTCTCTACGGCCTATGGCTGCTGATTAGGCTCTGGTGTAACACGGAACAGCCTGATGAGGGATAGTAAGGTGAAGATGAGCCGGGTGTTTATGTCACTGGCCCCCTGGACCACTCGCTGCCAATGACGGAAGGGGTTCCGCAACTGAGCTAATATCCATCCAAGTTCTGGTGTACCGCAAGTGCCAACTATTCTATTTCTTAACCAAAACTACAAAAGGCTGTAAAGTCCAGTTCTCCTCACCCTGCTGGTACCTGGCCCTCGAGCTTGGTATTGTTCAGATAACCAGGGTCCTGGTGTCCCCATCCAACAGGTAGGATATGATTACAATAGAGAGAAAAGTGATTTGCCCAATCCCCAAAAGCCATTTAGAAGGATATCTTATCCCAAGTCACAGATGCCTCCCTGAAGGTTTCACAAGCGAAAGACATTTTCAGTGAACCTGGGGACCCAGGAACCCAGGGAAACAACAAAACATTCCAGCTGAGGAAGTGGGTGTGATGGTGTGAGTCTTCACAGGGAAGAAAGAAATCAATAGCCCTCTCTAACCCTCTCACTTGGGCTTGCTGCCGAGACAAGTCTAGCTGGCCCACACTTCCAAAAATCCAGAGACTTTAGACAGGAAGGGGCAGGGCTGTGGCTATTGTTCATGTTGAACGATTTACCATTGAAACAAGAAAAACAAAAGTGCCGAGATCTCTGAAGGAGTTCCTAAGATGTACCATTGTAACCTTCCTTTCTCTGCACAGGGACATCAGTGGGACGAGTTTTTCTCAGGAGCCCTTGAACCTCCCTCATCCCAGAACAGAGCCCCACAACTCAGCTCAGGCTTGTGCCTAAGCTCCTTGAATTGAAAGCCAAGATACTAGCTAGCCACACTCTGCAAATGAGGCTCATGTTTGGATTTTACAGCAGCGACCACTGACGGAATGAATCAGGTACAGAGACTCCTGGGAAGCCGCTGTCCCTGTGTCCGTTCTGGGCCGCCCACGGCATGTGCGTGGAAGCAGCTTTTCTGTGATATTCAGCCTGTGTGTGTTGGGATGCTGGAGGCTCGTGACAGACTGGAATTTAGCTACTTGACCCAGCTCCTGGTCCGTCCACTTGCTGGCTGGGCTCCCCCTGGGTTAGTATATGCCTTTCTCCCTTTGTCCGTTAGCAACTGGGCCACGAGGACAGACATTTGCTTTTTGTTACTCTTCAACAATGTCTCCCCAGTGATGCCATGAGGATTATTTTGAATTAAGTGATCTGTTTAGAACAGTGCTTGAATTATAAACACCAACACACTGCAGACAGACAACACTGCTATTTCTTAGTAGTTTGCTCTTACCTGTTAACCAAGGTGTCTATGGCATTGGAAAATCTACCTTATCCCGAAGAGCTGACCCCACTGAATCTGACTCTTTTTTTCTGCTTCCCCCATATCCTCCGTGGAGGTAGTCTTTCTTTCCTCTCTCAGCTGCTCCTCCTGCATTCTGGCCAGTCACCTGTCATTTCATCTGTTCTCTTGTGCACCCCTCCCATCTCCACCTACCTACCACCACCCCTGCCCCATGGTATTTTCTTAGAAAACAGATTCTTGCAAGTCATGATGTGAATTAGAATTGTCTTGAATTACTCGAGTATAGACATAGGATTTAGTTTTCAAATAACCACCATGATTTCAAGGTCCAGAAAGACAACAGAGGACCACCGGGGCCCCAAGTACTGTCTCTAATTCTGACAGAAAGAAATTACAAATACCAACTTGCTAAACTTCATCTTGAAATAAGACAAAAAGAGAAATGGTGTTGGGCAGTGAGGCCACACGGTGGTCCGGGTGTTATCTATGGCATACCAGTATGCCCGGCTCATCAGGGAGGAGACTCGGATAGGCCTGCTGCACCAAGGTAAGAGAGTGGGAGGTCTCTGACCTCTCAGCAATAAAGTTCCATCAGAGGATGCTTCGTGGTCATTGTTATTGCTGTGGGTCACTAAAAAGTCAGAAATAGGGGACACGGGGGAAAAATTCGCTCTCCCTTCCAAGCATCTGTCCCCAACCACAGCTGGTAACAAAGCCCCTGGAGCTGAATGACTGAGCTGCCCCACGCTGGAAAGGAAGTTCTAAAAATAAGCAGTTCTATAACCAATTCTGTAATTAATGAATGAATAGTTGTCACTGAAAATATGCCATAGTCAGAGCTCTGGGAAATCCAAGGCTGTATTTAAAACCACTGATTGTTTGAAGTTCTTAGACAGAAACTTACAGGTTCACCACCATCTTTTCTTACACAGATAAGAACTAGAGATGAGGAATATTTGGGGGCTCAATCCGGGGCACATAATAAATTGATGTCAGACACCTATTACATAAGCCTGGCAGGGAAGACTCACCTATATATGGGACTCTGGTATTAAGCAAATGGATCCTTCCTATCAAATCAGGTGTAAGTATCCTGTTTGGGAATATAAACCCAGATGACTGCAGACCTCTTAAGGCAGCCAACTGGTTACAAAGATTTGGTGCAAGTTGAGTCAGGATTGAAAAGAGAACAGGAAGAGAAAATGGAATAACAAAACCCACCAGGAGAGCCACCTGCTTCCCTGGGAGGAGCAGTGTTAAGTGGCATCCTGGGGAGCTGGGAACGTGGCATGCTGGGAATCAGCTCTATGGGCCAATAGCATTCCCAGGTTCTACAAGCTGCCCAAGCTCTCTTCCGTGAAGAAGGGCCCAGGTGCTCATCTATTATTGAGCATGTTTAAAAAGGCATTTAGGAAAGAGCATCAGGAGACAGATTTGCAGCACAGTCCCTGGAGGGCTGTGCTTGCTTAGAGACTGAGCAGGGTTCATGTTAGCAACGTGGGAACAGCCAATGCTGGCAGATGTCCTAGTGCTCTCTGAGACACCTGTGGGCATAGTCTCCTTTGGAAGTTCACCAGCAAGTGAGTGCTGTGGAGGCTAGAAATCCACAGAGACAGACCTCCCTCTGTCCATGCGCTCAGCCAAACAGCCACAGTCAAGATTCTGACTCTTTTGGATGAAGGTTGAGTGTGGGATAAAGGAGGCAGTAATTCAAATGTCATGTTGTGGGACTGGGAAGACAGTTCAGTCTATAAGTTGCTTGTCTTGCAAGCATGGGGGTGCAAATTTGATCCCTCAGATCCATGAGTAAAGTTGAGCATAGTGGCACAGTCATAACCCCAGTATCGGGGAGGTAGAGATAGGGGGATCCCTGGAGCTCATGGGCCAGCCAGCTTACCTATATGGCAAGTTCTAGGACAGTAAGAGACCTTATCTTAGAAACAGGTGGGTGGTACCTAGGAATAAAATTCCTGAGATTGTCCTCTGAGCTCCACACGTACGTATGTGTACATACATACACACCTACACACACTATCTAAAGATACACAAATACACACATGCATGGGTACACACAGATGCACAAAATTATGCCATAAATAAATGCACATAAGCAATAGATAACAAATAAGCAGGCGTGACATGTATTGGTACACACCACTCATATTATTGAAAGGAAAACGTAGACTACAGAACTAGATCTATAACTTCCAGAGTTTATGAGACTATGCCTCAGTGCATCTTTTATAAACTGTGTTTCCAATATGCAAAGACAAGGCACAGGCCTGCAATGGTAGAAATCAAGATGCAAGCAGAGACTGTGCCTGGATAGCAGAGTCCAGAGTGAGCATAGCTTTCTCCTTCATGCTTGAGAACGGATTTCTCCTCCATGGAATGGACTACCACTCTTTACTCTTTCAAAGAGTCCTCAAAATCGCATGGGGAACATGGAAAAAAAATCATACTTTTTCTCTTTTAGGAATCTTACCCGTAAGAGGGTCTGCTAGGTAGTAGTAAAGTCCATCTAAGCTAAAAGCAGATTTGAATATTAGCTCAGAGAAGAAGCCAGGCACGGTGGAGTACAGCTGTAAACTCAGAATGTGGGAGGCTGAGGCAGGGACTCTAGAAACCAAGGTCTGCCTGGACTGCCTGATGAGACTGTGACTCGAAAACCAAGAACTAGTCAGCAAGCTGGCTCAGTGGGTAAAGGAGCTTGCTGCGAAGCCAGGCAACCTGAGTTCGATCCCTGGGACCCACATAGTGAAGCGAGAGAACTGAGTCCTGAAAGTTGTCCTGTGCACTCCACACGTGTACTGTGGCATGTGTGCCTCACACATGCACACAAACAATAGATAAATGTAATAACACTTAAAAATAATAAAGCCAGCAGGATCGGGAGAGATGCCCAAGCTAGAAGTCCATGAATAAGAAGATCCATTCAATTGAAGTTGTCAATTTGAATGACCTAGTCCTCTGAGAGATTACGGAACAAAGTCCATAGACCATTTTCAGGAAAACACAGGCACAGGCCTGGTGTCTTAGCAATTGAATTAAGACTCCTAAGATACTCCTTCAAAGAAGTTCACCTTGAAAAAAAGAAAAAAACTTGAATTTGGGTGAAAATACATGTTCACTTATTCCTTAACCTAACAGAGCCCTACACATTCCAAGATTTACCCAAGCTGCCAAGGAACTGGTCAGCGTTGCCTGATATAACTATTCTGTGGACAGACCTGGTGAGACACGCCATCTGATAACCCATGCATGAGACCCCAGTGGCCTTCCTTGGCATCCTCCCCTGTCTTCTCCTCCTTAAAGCTGCTGGTCTTTGCACAAGGCTTTCCTCCTACCCCTTGTATGACAGTTTCTCCCTTTCCTCTGACAATTCTCCCATCTTCTCATGACCTCAGACAGAATCTTTCGTCCTTGATCCTCTCTTCCCTGGGTCTTTACCAATCTCCTTACTGGCTTTTAGTTATCACTTTCACAGAGAACACCCCCAAATCTGCACTTTCGTGGCATCTTCCCAACAGAATAATAAATGTATATAAATTTATATTCCTCTTTTTTCCCTTCTCGACAATGACTCAGCTTTAAGACACTTAAAATAGAATCCATGTAATCTCTTCCCCTGCACTGACTCCCATCTCATTTTGATCCAAGTGTCCCATGATCATCCTGGTGTCCAGAGCTCGGTGTTTGTCTCTTCCGATATGGTCCAGATTCATTCTCCCTGATCCATGTGTCTCTGCTCCCTGTGCATCCTAGTGTTTGTCCATGGGTCCTAGATAACGAGAGTGGTCATCTCAGTCCCTCGCAGCTAGTAGATACATTCTCTAAGTAAAAGCCATAATTATATCCGATTTTCTCATGACTCCACGGTTTCTGATTGCTTCTTGAGTTTTCATCCAAGCTATCTTTGCCTTTAATGGCCCCCAGGCCCAGCGGTACTTTAAAGGTCATTCTCTAGTCTCTTGTTTGTACCTACCATTAGGACAAGTCAGAAAGCCTATTATCCTATGAATAAAAACACACTTCACCTTCCATTACCTCTGGCTGTAATTATACTCTCCATCCATTGTGACCCGCCTCATGAAGACCAATTTAAAAATCGTATTCTCAAATCCTTCCACAATTTTTAAATCAGAAATGTCATTTTATTCTCTAAATCCTTTTCATTTATTATCTAGGACTTTGCGAAATTTTCACCACAAAATGCGGTAGAAGAAGACACTTTTTTTCTTTTTTTAAATCATAGTTTTCATGGGCCAGAAATCCAGGTGCACCCTAGCTGGATCCTCCGGTTGGATGTTGTAACTAAACCCACAGTCGGCTTTTTGGGTGGCTTGGAAAATGGTGCCTGGCAGGCCCCAGATCCTTGTTGGCTGTTGGTCAGAGACAAGAGGTCTTCCCCCACCCCACGTGAGCGAGCGAGCTTTCCTGCAACAGTGTGGTGAGCTTCCTTCAGATCAGGGAATATGAGAGAGAGAAAGGGTAGTCCAAGAGAAGAGTTTATCTTACAAGTTCATCTCAAAAAGCAGCAACACACCATCCCTTCTGGCTTATCCAATTCCTGCATCCCTAAGCCCCGCCCACAAGAGCAGGGGGCGATGTCCAGGGAATATCTCATTGCAGCATGCCTCCTCATGGTCTTCCCTGCCTCTTAACCTTCTCATCCCTTCTGCTAAGTGTGCACACAGTCCTTGAGAGAGAGTGAGCTGTCACATTCACCTTGATTTTTCTCTTAGCCTCTGATGCAGGAGTCTCTTACAACTGAGTCCTTCAACTATGTCTGCGGAGTTAGACTAAAGCTGACTGGATGCTGACAGCACTGGGGGTAAAGGCCAGACTCTCACAGACTGCAGAAAAGCCAGTCCGGGTGCATTTGTCTGTGCTCCAAAGTGTGGCTATGGGATCCTTGTGGTTCTCTGAATAACCAGTTCCACTCTGAGATGGAATGCTTCTACTTCAGGAGTAGGATGTGGGGGAATCTAAAATGCCACTTTCCTGGAACAGAGAGAGACTAGGCCCTCCCCTCACATCCTTATTTAGAACTTGCACAAATATACAAGCAATTAATGCCATTACCTTCCTTCCTTTCTATCTGGAACGCTGAACTCTAACTCTCTCTCTCTCTCTCTCTCTCTCTCTCTCTCTCTCTCTCTCT
>NC_034591.1:150799205-150836558 GCF_900095145.1 Mus pahari
CTCTCTCTCTCTCTCTCTCTCTTTCCCTCTTTCCCTCCCTTAATCATTGTCAGTTTTTTCATTCTACATTTACGATGTGACAGCATTTTGTCTCCATTCTCATTTCCTATTCTAAGGGGGGAGGGCTTTTGTTTTTATTTATTTACCTGTTGTTTGTTTGTTTGTTTTTAATTCCACACTTCTTTCCCTTACTCCCCACCAACATTCCTTCACCCTAGTTTTCGAGCCCTCCTTATCCTTGGTTGAAGCCTTCCCCTCTGGGCCCACTGGTACTTTTGGATCACTCCAAATCCTCTTGCAACGCTTTAAGGTCTTAAATGGTGACATACTGTTTCTATATTTTGTTGCCTGAGAAATAGAGGGGCCTTCACCCGGTGCCTTTTGTTTTCTAAGGTGAAATGGGAGACTTAGTGTAATACAGACTGAAGTGGTTCAGACTTGGAAGACATAGCCCAGAAGTCTCAGTCGCCCTCTAGAGACCTCAAGATGCACTGCAGGGAGGCACCAAAAGGCCAGATAAACTGGGTACCCCTTAATCCCAGTGTGCCCGTTCCCAAGGCACACAGCTTAGCTCTTAAACAAGGAATGGGTGCTTTCTGAAATCTCCTCTGCTCTTGGAGATGACCCTCCAGGGTCCGCAGGGGTGGAAATGGAGAACGTGTAGTCCAGCCAAAGACGATTGCTCTCCTTAGCTCCAGAAGGCTGAGGGACAGCTGCTGCTGATCTCTCTGATGTTTAGATGATTCTGAAATCCAGAATTCTACAGAAATTTCACCTTTAAATGCCCCGTCTCTCCTATAGGACACACAGACCACATCTATGATCTAAAAACGGACAGAGAACTTCCTGTTTTATATCCATCTGCACCACGTCCCTGTGTAGGGTCACATTGTGATGCTACAGGGTCAAGTGAGGACAAGTGAAAAAGTGACATAATTGCCATAATTAACAGTCAGGAAAGAAAGCCAAAAGATGTCATGTTCGCTTATGACAGCAGATTAGAGAGGCAACTCACCATACATAGTTCATAGTGAACAATGAACATTCATGCTCTGTTGGGAAACGCAAGCATAAATATTGAAATTACAAAAATTCATCTCATCCTCTATGGGCTAGGCACAGCATAACAACAAAAGGAGATCAAATATTAACCACATTGCTCTGGTCCATGGGTAGGAATGAGCCTGAAGCCTCGGCACAACAGCTTTATAAAAATCTTAGCAGAGGGTCTATTGGCATAGTTTGAAAAAAGAAAATGTTTACTTGAAATCAGTCATCATCATTTAAACTTTCCCCAAGTAATGCTTCACAGTTGGTACACATACAAGTAGCAACGTATCTGTACGAATAATCCCATTTCCAGGAGGCCCTTTGAGGCTGGGACCATGTGGCTCAGAGCCACCTCACCCTGGCTCACAGTTCCCAGAGCACTTGGTAGTATACACTCATTTGCTCATGTGTTTGCTCCCTAGCCCTGCCCACCAGGACATGAGCTCCCTGGAGCCAGGGAAGGGGTCAGTCTTGTTCAAAATTGCCCTCCCCCGATCTCTGCCAATCCATAGAACAGTGCTTGGCGCATTCATCTTCCGTGTTATAAAGATGGTGGGCTATTTAGAGTCTCCTAGAGCCACTGGGACAGGTCTTAACTCTTTCCTGCTGGGCTCATGGCTCTCTTCTCTCCTTTAGGAAAGGATAAAAGATTTGGTCTTCTTTTAAAGCTTAATGGCTGGGAGATAAAATGAGAGTAGGGGACAGAGGCGGCGAGGCAGCTTAAGTGTCTATAAAACAGATACTTCCCCCTGGGAAAAGAAATGTCTGTTATAAACCATCCCTGGGTTTTACAGGTTAAGCTTTGGATGACTGAACTTCATCTCTAGAACTTCTTGGTAGAATCTGAGAGTTAGCACTCCCCATAGGTTCCAGGGTGGAGCCAAAGCTCAAATCCAGTCACATTGTGGGAATGTTAATGTCTGTGGACCACAAAACACTATGCAGGTATCAGGTGTTGCTGTAACTCAGTCTCCCTCTTCGCCAACATTTCCTTTATATGCAACCCTGAACCTGGCTTCATCTTTTATCATTAAACCATGTTCTCCTGTGGAAGGAATTCCTTTCCGGTTATAAGCCAATCTATCCACCGTAGATGGAAGAAGCCGTAAAGGGGAGTCCTTTATGACCAACCACAAAGTTGTGGTTTATTACAATGAAACTGGATCCAAATATATCAAAGAGCACAAGGACACACTCTGAGGTTTCATAAATAGGCGTGGCTCCTTACATGCTTCAGCTGCTACTGAATGGTTACTGAGAGCCCACAAAATGCTTAGTCTAAATGTATTTCCAATAATCCCGTGACTCTGGGTAGCCCTAGGACTGCTGTGCTATGCTGGAGACTTGATCTGCCATGATCTTGCTACTAATTAGTATTTGAACTGTGAAAGTCCATGAGCAAAACATCATATCAAACCTAGGTCCTCAAAAATACTAGACAAGTGATCAATCCCTCAACTATATTCCATTTCCCACAAGTCATCTTAGAATGACATGAGAAAGGTTGCTCATTATCAATTTGGGGGGGGTTATTTATTTTGAGACAGGGTCTCAAGCAACTTATGTTGGCATGGAATGTGCTACATACCCAAGGATGACCTTGAACAGATCAACTGGCTTCTGCCTCTTAAACATTGAGATTAGAGCCATGTGTCCCCATGGTGGCTTGTTCATTGATCAAGTACACCAACAATTTCATCTGTGGCTTCCTAGCTTTGGTCTTGGTTCAAGATCAAACTGAATTTGTTCTGTGTATTTCTATGTGTATAAGGGGTCATTTTCTTCTTCATTTTCTTCTTTTCTAGAATCTGATTCAGTTGTATCATTTGTTTAAACTGTGTTCAAATACAATCATAGTGGACACATGTATGATAAACATTGGTACATGACAGGTACTCTAGTAAGATTTTCACATGAACTAAAACTCATTTGATGTTTACAGCAACAGTTTAAAGGAAGGTACTGTTACTCTCCCCATTTGATGGATGAAGAAACTGAGGCACAAAAAAGATGGACCAGGGATATTGAGGGAGGTTGGCTGTAATTATCCTGGAACGTAGTCTGAGTGGAGAGAGGTGAGGGTTGGGAAAGGAAGGCAGAGCGGGCCAGCTTTGAATGTTGTGACCTGGACACTGCAGTGAGAAGCAGGGGCTCCTTGCAGACACAGTCTCCAATTCTAGTTCCTCTCGTGTGTATGTGGTGTTTGTATGTGGGCCTGTTAGCGTCAGTGTGAAGGCCAGAGGTGAAGCTTGGACGTTACTCTTTTATGATTCCCCAGCTTAGTTTTTGATATTGAGTCTCCCATTAAACATGGCGCTTGCCAACTAGCCAACTTAGCTAGCTAGATTCTCTGGCCGAAGAGCTGTAGGGGTTCACCTGTCCCCGCTGATCACCTACCTAACCAGTGCTGGAGACTCACAAAGATGCTAGGACCATCCTTTTCTATGGGTTTCAGGCATCCAAACACAGGTCCTTATGCTTTGTGCAACCAGCATAAGATTTTTTTTGTGTACTGAGCCACCCACTGCAACACTTTTGCAACGTAGGTGTACCAACTATACTGTTTAGAATTTAAGCATTGAAATACTTTTCTCCTTATATTAAATGCCACATATTAAAATTTGCATATCATACTGTAAATATGAGCTATGTCATTTGCTTAAAGTGAAAGACATATCTAAATAAATAAATGATTATTGAAATTAAAAATTCCCACTTCTGTTAAATTAACTAATATAGAGCATCTGAAGCCCACAGCTCAGGAAATACTGATATAGCAATGATGAGTCACCACGGACTGCTGCTTGCTGGTTTCCTTCATCTCTATATTTTAACTTAACGAACCTGGTTTGATCGATAGTGTTTTATTTGAGATTTTAAGCCCTTTCCCCTTAGCTGGTTGAGTTCATAAAGTATTTGGTATATTGTGTTTCATATAAAAACAAAGCTAAATTTTAATGTTACTGTTTTATAGGTCAGCTATTTCTAATTATGTAGCATTCTCTCTTTTTTCTGTACATCCAACAGATACTTGATCAATGGGGCTGTGTGGTCCCAGGACCATGACCATAGTGGGGAGTAGAGAGTTCATTTCAGTAGCTTTTATTCAGAAGATGATGGTTTTCTGGAACATTCCCCTAAACAAGGATGTTGTGGACAGCTGTTTGATCTGTTTATGTAGGTAGCATGGCCTTTGTCATTCAAAGACATGTGCTTTCTGTCCTTTCCAGTTTGAACAGATTCAGGGGTGTGTGTGTGTGTGTGTGTGTGTGTGTGTGTGTGTGTGTGTGTATGTATGTATGTAGAAACATTCATATCATAGAATACTTGTGGAGGTTGAAGAACAACTTGTAGGTACTAGTTCCTCTCCTTCCAACATGCAGGTCTTAGAGACTGAACTCAGGTCTGCAGATTTGGCAGCAAGCAGTTCACCCACTGAGACTTTTTGGCATCCTAGAGTCATTTCCTAACACTTCGTTTTAAGAATCTCAAGTGATAAGGCCCACACATTGCCACAGTGTACACCATCCTCTGGTCTACATAGTTAGTTCCACTGACATTTCTAGACTTTGATGCTGCTAGCATCTTCTACCCTGTTACAAGGTTTAGTCAGATACTTGGCACGAAGGGGGTAGACTACAAGCCAGCCTCTGCAACTGAGCCTGCAACGCCTTGATAGTGGGTTCATATACCCTAAAGTTCTCCATAAATGCAATTGCTGATCAAGTGTTGTATGCAAATACATTAGATGAGTTAATGGATATCTAATGCTCCTTAATCCCAGGCTAGAATGTTATAGCATTGTCCCTGGTTCCTTAGAGAAAATGGATTTAAAAAAAAAAACAAAAAACTTTTCTATAAAGGGAATGCTGAGGTGGCTCAAATAGCTTCCAGAAATTCTACCTAAGAGGTGGCTCCTCCTTTGCCAGCAAGAACCTTTTCCTTTGGGATAGATGAATAATGGAAAAGAAAGAACAGATTGTAGGGACAGCCAAAGACCAGGACCTCAGAAGATGTCCTACACCGAGCCCTCAGACTAGACAATGGAAAGGGGTGTTCGGAAGAAGTCTATTGGAAACCAGGACATGATACACTGGGAAGTTCAGCAGGAGGCTGGTCAGCTGGTCTCTCTGGATCCATTATTCTCCCTCCAGTGACTTCTGAGATACAAACCCTTTCCCATCTTCTACTTCCTCTCCACAATTGGACTTGCCTTCTCTGTGTCCCTTGTCACAGACCAGCTTCCAGTTCAAGCCTTCGGATTTGTCGGACAGGCCTGAGAAGGGGAAGTTCTGTAGACCCTGAAGTGGGTGGTCTGAGCAGAAGCATAAAATGCTCAGACGTACAACAGAGAGTGAGGACACACAGAAGGGATAAAAGCAGACAGGCAACCATCAGGAAACATCAGAATAAATGAAAACAACCCATAAATAACAAACAGAAACCATTCTGGAAGAGAAAGTAATAAAATCACCCGGAATTATTTAAGATCTATGGCTTCTGTGGGAGATTTACAGCCATGATTTTTATTAATAACTTTCATTTTTAAAAGACAATTTGTTTTCCTTTGTTGGCCAGTGCTTAATTAGATCTGCACAGCACAGACTGCTCAGCGGTTAGCATGTTGAAGTCAGTACCTCTCTTTCTGAAGGCACTTTTACTACGGTCCTGGCCGGCTTTCACAAGCAGGCATAGACATTGTGGAAAGAGGCTGAGAGAAACCAGAAAGATAGTTTGATGCACTGATACAAATCCATCATCACCGTAGGAAGAAAGAAAGGTGTGAGATTTCCGGGTGCAGATCAATAGAGGTATGCTTGCATATGAAGGGCAATCAGATATCATAGCTTTAATGTCAAACTTAACATCTTAGTGAACGTCAATATGCCCTTAAGATATTCACAGAGTAGCTTGGGCGGTAGAAAATACACAAAGGTATGAAAAGAGTACTAAGTACACTGAGAGTACTAAGTTCCACTGACCTCAGGCATCAGCCTGGGGGTGGAAAGTTCAGTCAGCTGGCGCCCCTAGTGGCCAAATAAAGGAACTGCTCTGTCGTTCCGGTTGCTCTGTGGACCAGACAGTAGAAATGGCAGAGGAATGGCATACACCCAGGGACCTCCTGGGGTCTGGGGATGGAGGACTTGAATTTTTCAAAATCTCTAACACTCAAGAAAATGAAACAAGTATGATTAGAGCAGAAAGACACAGAACACGGGGGCCATCTGCACTGTCTGGGTGACGTCATCACCCAGGGAAAGAAATAGGAGCAGGGCTGAAAGGAAGACTGCTCAAATGAAAGGTCAACAGGAGGAGGTTTCTAAAGGCCCCAGCAGATCAGGGTGGCCTTCCACAGACTGCGCATCCTCTGCAGATTACTGAGGTACAGCAAACCAAGCAATTCCTTATTTAATAATAAGAAGTAAGAAGAGGGTGGGCAACCTATTTTCAGGACCCCTCCCTGTTGCAGAGATTTTTTTTTTCTCTGCTTCTTAGTAAAGCCTTGGCTGTTTACCCTTCATCGATGTGTACCCTTTCCACAGCCTTTTGGGTTAACTTCTGACATAAGCAAAAGGAGTTGGTATGAGTTAGTTCCATAAACATGCAGCATGAACCCACCGGTGGGGCATATAGAGGGAAGATCGGGCTACAGAGACGTGAATATCAGAATAAGCACCTTTTCTCGTTGCAATGTATTTGGGTTGTGTTGTTGTTGATTTCAAAGTCAGCCACCAGCAAAACTATGATAATGATTTGGTAGGAGAAATCTTTGGCTCATAGAAAATACTGAATAACTGTGTGTGGGTAAGGAATGGAGGGAGAAAGGGAAGAAAGGGGAAAGGAGAGGAGAAAGGGAACACAAAGCAAGAGAAGAAGGAAGGAAGTGAGGAAGGGAGGGAAGAGAAAAGAGGGGAGAGGAGGAGAGGGAAAGATGGAAGGGGAGGAAAAGGAACAGAAGGGAAGATAAATGAAGGAAGGCTGGAAGGCTCTTAAAGGCATTGCTGTGTGGAACTGTGTACTTCACAGAGAAATAGGGGCTTAACCATTTCTGAGGTCTTTCAAAGTCATCTGCCAGCGTTGTTAACAGTTTGGGAACTCAACCCTTCTCTCTATTAAATTTTCTCTGTAGTCAACATAAATCCCTTCTGCTTGATCTTAAGCCCACTTTCTCTGGGTCTGTCTCAGGAGGAGAAGAACGGCTGATCTCTGTGCTTGGCATGATAATTCGTCTTTCATTTGAAGAGAGTAAGCCATCACCTTGCTGCCTTCCTCTGCCCCTTAATGATCTGAATTCCCATTGCTTTTCTCCATGGACCCTGCTTTCTAATCCTTTAATCTAATGAAGCATATTAGGACTGAGTTCAGAGTTGGTAAAAATAGCATGTTGTCGAATGCAGGTACCAGTAGATCCAGAACAAGCCCCTCTGACATGCGGAGCTCTGTGCCTCTCCTCCACCCACCTCTGTGGAGCCTGGGACAAATGCAGACAGACCTTTGTGGCTGAGAGATGGACTAGACTAGATGGTTTAGACACCTGTACTCAGGCAGTCACCAAGTATTTACTGGTCAGTCAGTGGCCCCTCATATTACTCCGGGCACACAAGTGCAATGAAGATGAAAACATATATGGATCCTGTGTTCATGAGCAGTCTGTCAGTTTGATCGTGGGTGTGTGAGAGAGTCTGTTAGATCGTGTCAGTCAGAAATTCTTATGTAACATCTGCCTCTATCACAGCATCAGTTGATGGATCATGGTGGATGGGGGCCATCACTGCTCAGGTGCTAGGATCACAGTACACACACACACACACACACACACACACACACACATCCAGTGCTGTCTGCTGTGTGTGCAGCTACCAGAGGCAACAACTTCTCCTGCCTCTTTTACTCATGCTAGACTCTATCTAATACCTGCAGCAATTCAGTCTTACTGTGCTGTTGCCATCGCTGTAAAAGGTCTTGTGAGGGGCAATCCTCTCACACTTGGACTCCCTTCTTCCCTCTCACTGACCCCTCCACCACGAATCCATAAGCATTGCCATGGGCTGAGCACCAAGTGCTAGGCTATGCACCCCAACTCTAGCACTTTCTTCACAGGGAGATCTGTCTGTGACTTCTCAGTGACCCAAACTATAGATGACAATGGATTCTTGGCATCCCCCAAATGGTACAAACTAAGGATGCCCCACTCTACAATGGGAGGGGATCTTTTTGAGGTGACGTCAGAGAAGAGGGAGTGGAGTTATAAAACATCTCTGGTGTCTGTGTGGAGACAGCCCACAGAGATTTAAGTTTTGCATTGACTCTTTCTGTTCTGACCCAGACAGTCCCTTGGAGGTCTGTTTACATCTTCCAGCCTGAATATGCACCATCATCATTTCTTAAAGTCATTACTCAGAACAACCCCCCACGCTGCATTTCATTTTTATTATCCCCGTTTTAGGAACGATTAAATGGAAGCAGATAGCAGTTGCAATGAAGCAAATCATGAGAGGCTCTGATAAAGACAGCAACCTGAGCAGGCTCAACTGCTACTCTGTGCCAGGCTATTCTTAATGCATGTTTATGCAGCTGTCCCCCACTTCTAGGCTTTTGTAAATGAGCCATCCTGTGCCCAATTATCATTATTTTTACCATTCCCTGCCCTTCTGACTCCCCATGCCATGTGTACCTGTGTGTGTCTCTGTCTCTGTCTCTGTCTCTCTCTGTCTCTCTCTCTGTCTCTCTCTGTCTCTCTCTGTCTCTGTCTCTGTCTCTGTCTCTGTCTCTCTCTCTCTCTCTCTCTGTGTGTGTGTGTGTGTGTGTGAGTGTCTATGTGTATTTATATGCAGGATTTTGGTGTCTTGCTTTGTTTTAGAGAGATCTTGCTATATAGTCTACACTGGCTTCAAATCCATAATCCCGCTGCTTCAGCCACCTGAGTATTGGGATTACAGGTTTGTGCAACCACACCCAGCTTATATTCCTTTAAAAATGTCCCACTCCACATTCCTTAATAGCATAGAGGTATTACTGGCTTTCTGTAAATAGGATTCTGTTCCAGAGATCTCTGCCATTCAACCCCCATTCCTCTTACCCATTATTTACAAAAGACATCATTAAAGGTTCCTAGGAACAGATTCAATTTTTTTTCCCCTTAAAGCAGGTTGAGTCAATACATCAAAGGCATATCTGTTTGGAATATTTTCAGAGCAATACATTAGAAATTATGACAATGCCTGCTCTGGGGAGGGTTCCAGAATTTCAGAAAAATTGTGGCCCCAGAGAACAGTGCAGAGATGAGAGGAGTTTCTTTTTACTGGATTACCAATTGACATAACTTTTGACCACAGCAAGCATGTCCTCAAGAAGTTACTCATGAAGCTTGGTGACGATCAACCGACTTTGTTGAATTCTGACTGTGTTCCAGTCACTATTAACTGGTGTTTGACTGTAAAGTCTCATTTGATCTTTACAATGGCTTTGTGCAAAAGCCCATTTCACTAAAGGGAAAGAGACTGGGGTAATACCAGCCATTTCTCTTGGCTTCTCCAGCTGATAAATGGCATTGTGGGGAACGGGATGTAGCTCTTTCTGACTTCTGAAACCATAAACTAGGTTGTGTTGACCTCAAGTCTTTCCAAAGGAGCCAAATTTATAAGCAGCTGTAGGATTAGTTTTAAAAACCAAAAGGAATGTTGTGAAAGCCATCACATGACTCACACCCACAGCATCATGATTCTTCCTCCAGCTCCTTGGGAAAGCTGCTCACAGACCCCTCTGTTGGATCCTGAACCCACTGGATACTCCCTGGTCTTTCTCAAGCACAGCAGCACTCATTTCAAAGGAAGGAGGTGCCATCTCTCTCATAATGTCTTCTGCAAACCATTCTGTCTAAAAGGAGGACAAGGTGTGTGTGTGTGTGTGTGTGTGTGTGTGTGTGTGTCCACGCCTGCATGCATAGGCCAGATAGAAGTGAAAAGGCTGGCCCACGGCTTTTTCAGGTGTATGGATTCTTCATTTATTTAACAGTGATCTCTGCATGCTCACTTTGAGCCAGGCACTCCCCATAAGGGTAACAATTGTAGGCATGAATGAGGTCCTTGTCTCCATAAAACATCCATCCTGTTGTGACGAGATAAGCCACAAAGAATCAAGTAGAATGCTGGGTAAAAAAGTGTACTGAGAGTAAATTAAATTGGACTGTTGTGACAGAGCAGATGGGTGGCTACTTTAGCACAGGTCACTGAGGGAAAGTCTGTCTACGGACACTTTATTTACCTACATTTCAGGAACAAGAATGACACCGTGCCCTTCACCTACTGTGCTTCCAAATATTCCAGGCTTCTCTTTATTTACAGTGTGAATCTGTAATCCAGAGCTGTAAAGGGTCTAGATTTTTGGGGGGTATTAGTTTTGACTTTAAATGCTATCATTTTAGAAACGAAGAAAGCCATTAAAAAAAAAAAAAAAGCAAACTACTTAATCAGGCTATAGAATTAGTGGGTAATCTAGCTATGAGATGTTGGCCCTTCTTTCAAAGATCCAAGTTGCCCCCACCCCCTGCTAATTTTTGTAGTGCCAAGCCTTCCCTGTAGAATGCTTACCATCATGCCTACTGGTCATGAGTATACATATTCTAAGTTCTCATGAACCCCAGGGGACCTGGTGAATGGACACTAGAAACCTTGGAAATGATATCCTGGAGGCTGTGGTGACAGTAAGAGCATCAGCTCATCTAGCACACCTAGCCGTACTCTGGGGCTGAGGCTGCTCTGCCACTCCTTTTGGCCTATGAGCAACCAGAGCTTCTGAATTTGGGGGGGATGCATAGCCCAGTACATTCAACTATCACTAAGCACCTTCCCCCAGGAGTGCTCTCCACTTTAGCCAATTTGATATGCAAATGTTCTAGTCTATGATCTCCACCCCTCCCCACCTGCCTGACAAAAAGATTAGCCTTGGAATTTCTTTAAATAGTGAGTTCCTTTGGTGCATTTAAAGTGTGATCCATAAAAACTCAATCTATGTAAGGATTTTATTCTTCCTTTTAAAAAGAAAACAGCCATTATATCAAGGGCACTAGCATAAACTTGGACTCTTAATGATGGATTTTGGACTCTCTTATTATGTAATGGTTCCCATTCATTCCACAAATATTTATTGAGCTGCTTTATGCAATGCACACATCCAGATTGCTAGGAGGACACAGGGACAGAAAGGATGGCACAGCCTCTGCCCTCTGGGGATGTGCAGGCTCACAGTCCCAACTTGAGGCAGCTATGATGAGGCTGTGACAGAGGTATGAACCAAAGTTGCAGGGCATTATGATGTAAGACAGTATGCCACAATAACAGATCGGAGTAGGGGCAACAATATCCTAATTGGACTTCAAAGAATGGTCATAACTTGTGTAATTGTAGGACTCACTCATTCCCAGAAAAGGGAACTGATCACCTTGTGCAGGAAGTAGGATTCACCAGGCACATTCTCTGAACCAAAGGAGCCAAGGGTAGACAATGATAAGGAAAAGATAATAAGTATTGGAGGGTGAACCAGAGCCTTGAATGCAGAACAGATAAAATGTAGACTTGGTCCATAAACCCTAGCAAGCTCTGGTGTTTGGGCCAGGGATTAATACATAGTTGTATTTTAGGAAGCTCATTCCAGCAGCCACATGTAGGGCTGATCTGAATGGGCAAAGGCAGGTTTCATGACAAAGAAGCTCATTAACTTAACATCTACATATAGAAGATGGAACAATGGTTGAACTGATACTACAAATGATCTAACCCCCAGAGGGAAGACTTAGTTGTAGAAAAAGGTGAGTGTCCCAGGCCTCAGAGATGGGGCCAAGACAGCAGAGCTCAGCAGGCCTCTAAGTGGTGACTTTTAAAGGACAGTTCTGAGATGCTAACTGTTTGAAACAGTTAGGATGACCCCAGCTGGACAGCACATATCCATGCATGAAGTCTCAGTCACTAATAACTCCTCTTCTGGAGACAAGCAGAAGTACATGGTAAATGGGAGGGACGAGAACACTTCAGAAATTATGGCATCTCGACAGTAACAGTGAAAAGTTGGTTGAGTAGGGTAGAGAGCAGGAGCCCAGGGTTCAACTCATTCTGATCAAATGAGAACTCAGTCGTGGGGAATAACTTTAACCATCAGGAATCATTTAAATCTTTTAGTTCTGATGATGTCACAATAACATGATGGGCTGGGGCCTTTCAATATTAAGAATTGGGTCTTGAGTCCCACAAATGTCCAGTTCACCGGTGAATATTCATATAACTTAGCTGTCTGGGGTTCTGGGACAACACTGTGAGTTTTGGAGTGTTCATTTCTGGCTGCTTGGTCTTAAAGAGAGTCGAATGCTACAATATGAATACTGAATCTCCCCCAAAGTACACACATCAAAGGCTTAGATGTTAACCTATGGCATGATTGGGAAATGATGAAACCTTTAGGATATGAGGTCTGGGGAGAAGAAGTTAGGTCACTGGGAAGGTGCCTTCGAAAGGGTACTGGGGTCATGGTATTTTCTGTTTCCCAGGTATCACAAGGTAAGTAGGTCTTCCCTGCTGCATGGCCCCATTGTTATCTTTGTCTTACTATAGATCAGTGGTTCTCAACCTTCCTAATGCTGTGACCCTTTAGTAGAGTTTCTCATGTGGTGGCCCCCAACCATAACATCATTTCCATTCTCACTTCATAACTTCACTTTGCTACCTTTATGAATCATAATGTAAATATCTGATATGTGGGATATCTGCCATGTAACCCTGTTGAAAGAATCGTTCAACCCTCAAAGGGGTTGTAACCAGCAGGTTGGGAATCTCTGCCAGTGACCCACGTCTACAGGCTTACATGACCAAGGAGTAAATATACATAAACTGAAATCAGTCTTTTCTTTATGGAAGTGGGTGTATCTCATTAATTTATCACAGTTATAGAATACTGATGAACATACTTGGCTTCTACTCTTTTTAGAAGCACACTGACATCATGAAATCTATTCTCAGCCAATTGACCCACAGCAACCAAGGACATAATCTTAAACCAGTTACTCAGGGTGATTTTCACAGAATAATATTATTATGAACTGAGTGGTCTCATGATAAGAATATTTTGGGAAAAGTCATATCACATAAAGTTAAAGATGCCTCTTTGTTCTAAAAACACATCTGAACTTTTCAACTGCAAATACATTCTGAAATTGCTCTGGAGTGAAGAGCAGTAAGCAGCGTCTCTCAGTCTTATTTATTTTATTTTCAGAACCACTTGTCAGAGTGTTTCAAGGGACAAATGCCAGCAGGATGCACCTCCAAAAAATACCCAGTGATTACTCTTGGGTATTTAACCTGGGATCTAGAATCATAGCTAAAGCCAGTGATTATTGAGAGCTCACTGTATGTCAGGTACTGCTTCAAGTATTTTATAGATGCCAATATATTAATTCTCATTTTATAGGTAAAGAAACTGAAAGACTGATAGGCTAAGAGAATTTTCTCTCCCCACCACCATGTCCTAAACAGACAAGCATGTAAGCAGAGGTGAAAACAGGAATTGATGTCTAAAGGCAGAATTTCAAAGGCTATGGTCAATTAGTAGCAGAACAGATTCCAAATAGAGCCCTGTGCACCAAATTTCAGTCACAGCAAACCTTGTCAGCCCTTCTGCTTGTGTGCTGGGCTTATTGGCTTCCTCTGGCACCATGTGATAGAAGCTCTAACTGGTTCTGCCTAGTTAGATTCTTCAGGAAATTTGTTGGCTTGCATACATATCATCTCCCATTAAAGCAGACATGAGTTATGCAACCAGCGATGGATAGCCATCAGAACATAAAGAAAACCACCTCATGGCTAGCTGAAGTAGCAAGAGAATGAAAAAGAGTGCTTTCTTGAGGTCTGGCTTCTCCTGGACTCTCAGAGTTCTAGTATCTTGCTCCTGATGCCTGGAAAACCAAGAGGCTGCTTTTCTTTAAGGCAATGGGAAATTGTGCACTCCTGCTGCTAGGTTGGGACCCAACACCTGCCTCTCTACTTAGCTCAAGGATTGCCAAAGTCATGTCCTACCCTCTCCCACTTCCTCTCCTTGTTCAGAAGGATTATCACCAGCTTCGGATGCATCTGGTAGCCATCTTCACTGAAGGACAGGTTTCTCCCTTCAAAAGTGACGTTGATCAGATACCTGTAACGATAAAATTAAAGGAAGATTAAAAGTCTGAAAAAGGATTTGAAAGCAGAAGGCACTTAGGTTGACAAAAAGATGGTCCAGTAGGTAGGAACACAGAAGACCATTAGTCAACTGACACTCTTCAAATTCCTATTTATTATGCAACACCCATCTATATTTAACAGTAGGAATCATGAAAAAATAATATAATTTAAAATAAGGTTGGCTCATTACCAAATAATTGAGAAAAATTATTTTAATTTAAATTATATATATATATATATATATATATATATATATATATATATATATATATATATTTGTCTGTGTTGGGGTATATGCACATGAGCACAGGTGCCTGCAGAGGCCAGAAGGAGGCGGCACTGGGTCCCCTGAAGCTGTAGTTATAGATGGTTTGTGAGCTACCCAAAATAGGTTCTAGGAACCAAACTCAGGTCTCTCTAAGGGCAGCACACACTCTCACCTGCTGAGTCATCTCTCCAGCCCTCACTTAGACACTTTTAAGACTGTTTCCTTTTCCCCCATCTGCAAAAAGTCTGGTAATAAAAAGATCACCTAATTAAGTCTGTAAGCTTAAATGAGACAACTAGGTTAAGCACTTACCATAGGGCCTGGCGCATAGTAAGTGCTCATTAAGTGTTAACAATCATTATTCAAAAAAGGAGGCGGAATAAAGGGGTGGAGGAGCTAGAGACAAGAAAAGAAAATGGCTATGTATCAAGACAACTTTCTGCCAAGAAAGGTAGCAAGTAGGCGCTTAGGGTCTGTCTCCACCCCCAACTCTGCACATTCTTTAAATTCTTACTAAGGTCTTGCTCAGACCTTATTTGTAAATCAAGTGAGCATGGCAGGCCAGAAGCATCTAGAACCCAGGACTTCTGCTGGATGTGCTCTGAGTGTGGGAAAAGGAGGGGTGTGTGTTTCATACTATGCTTTGGGGATGAAAGCACAAATCAGTGAAAATTCTGGAAGCCACCCATAACAGACCAATCGAATGGTTTTCCTGCAGGACACTTATCCCCAACCCATCCTGCCCATTGCTAACTGCTGGAGCTAAGAAGCAGCTGGAAATTCCCATAGGCCTGATCATTACAAGTACATTAGTGCAACTGGGCCAATAGAAATTAATGTCCCTCTACCATATAGGCTCACGGAATCAATAATGAAGTTCTGGGCTATGTGATACGCTACTCCAGCATTTTAGGTCTGATACTGTTTGAGAGATGAGTCTCTGCGAAGGAACCAACTAGGCATCTCACAAAGCAGTGAAAGAGACAGCTCAGAGGACCTGCTTCTAACTTCTTTTCTTGAGAACATCTGGGAAGGTTGCCTGTTGCAGACAAAGTTATAGAAATGTCGAACCTTCTAGCGATGGTAGAGATGTCTGTGCAACATAACTGCCCCCACCCCACTTTTTACTCTAGGGCTCTCTGGGATTGGAAAGCTTGCCCTGACTCTATGGTATGCAGCTTTAGAGGTACAGCTGTGAGCACAGGAGACTCCAAAAGAACAGAAGGTCTTAGAATTTCCAGCTAGATGTTTCAGGTCAGCTAGCTTGTCATTTCTTACAATCGATGCTTTCTTTCTACAGTATCGTTGACTTTGACCTCTAGGCTTCTTTTGAATACTCCTATCAGTTGAGGTACTCACCATGGTGTGTTCTGTCCTCAACACACCACCATCTCATGATTCCATCTTATTAAAAGCTGACTCCCACCCCTTTACAACCCTTGAAAACTTGTTTCTTCTTACGATATTGTATGGTCTTAGTCTAGTCCTTCTTTGATCTGAGCATTCTTCAAGTATTTGAAGACAAGTATCAAACATCCTTTGTAAAAACTCATTTCAACCTGTGAAGACACCTTCAGCTCACTTGCTTCTATAATTTTAATTTTGTGGATTAGGAAAGACAAACATTAAATTATTTGCTCAATATTACCTTACTAGTTTTTATCAGAAGTAAGAATTAAGTAATATCCTAAGTCCCATGGCCTTTCTTCCACACCATGCCTGTTCTCACAACATGGAATTTGGATCCCATTTCCTTACATGTTCATCATATAACATGGCCTCAAGTTACTCCTCGTTTTGAGAGCCTTCAATCGGTCAAGTGTGGCATCCACCATCCAGCTCATGTCCCACACAGTATCTTCTTCATTCCTTGCTCTGATCCTCACCTCTTAGCTCAGTCGGTGCAGAATCCATTGCTACTTTGAAGATAATATTCAGGTTTCCTGTAGCTGGCGCTAATTCCAAATACAACCCAAATCCCTACAGTATTCAGTCTAAGGGATATAATTACAAAACCAGCATTTTAAACCGACAAACTACAGTAGAAGCATCCGCCATCATGAACCTGAAAAATATGTTCTTCCTATAATAGTACTGAGCTACTTGGAATTATTTCTGGACATCTTTAGAGAAAGATTATGCAACAAAAATAGTTTAATCCCATTTTGTTTTTAAAGAAGGAAACAAAAGAGAGGAAAATAAGTAAGAGAAAGAGGAGAGACAGAATGGAGGAAGGAGGAGGGGGAGGGGGAATAAATTACCAGCTTAAGTACCCACCTCTTCACCAGGCATGGCTATAAATTATTCTGCCTTTATCTAAACTACTATTAAAATATTTAAAAGGAAGTGTCCATTTCTGAAGGCAATTATAGAAGTTCCAGAAATGATTAAATTTCTACGTAACATGAATGGGGTTGGTATATAGCCTCACAACGACATCTCTGAATCATTGAGCTGGAAGCCCAAGGGCAGAAATTTAAATTTTCAGGAAATAAAGCCCACTTGAAGGTACTCTAACTGGCCTGCAGTTAAACATCTCTTTTCCCATGTCTCCATGTCCTGATTTCATGTAGAAATCATCTCCTTGCAGATACATTCTTTCTCTTCCTCTTCTCTGTGTTCATCGCATCTAGCTAAGCTCTTCTTGGATGCTTCACACCTATCAAGACCATTAATAAAGCTTCATGACATTCTACAAAGTACTCTACTATGTGTATTTTAATCATTTGTGTCATTCCACAGCATATGGATCAATCATGTACAGTGTGTGTGTTTTCTTTGTGAGGAATTGCCTGTGCTGCGACACCATTTAGCTACTGGGGCATTTGAAAACTTAAACAGCTCTGAGTAAGGATGGCTTTTGGACAGCAGAGCCCATCAGTCCACTCATTGGTAATAAAGGGTGGAAATGATTATGGCTGAGGTCGCTCCTCTACTTGTGAACCTAAATGATACCTCATCAAAATGAAAATGCCATTGGACCTCCAGCTATCAGAGAGAACAGTTGTGGTCATGAACAAATGAAATCGTCAATAGGAACACTGTATAAAATGTGATTTATACATGAGATTATACAATAGCGAGCACTTTTAAAAAGGGTTATTATTGTGATCTGACCATATAACAGCAAGACACCTGCTTCAGTGAAGGAGATTCTGATAGGACATCTAGCAAGGCCTGCTCATCAATGAGCTACACAGAAAAAATGAAGGCTGAGGTTCATATCTGGAGGTAACATGAAGTCATAAGATCACATGGATGACTGAACTTCCCATGAGAACTGAAAATACTCAATTACCTTTGGATCTGGCTATACTTTATCAATTTAAAATATTAAGACCTTGAAACCTAAGTCCTGGGTAAGAAGCTGAACTATAGTTAAGACTCTGAGACCCCCATAATCACTGGTTTCTCTATACAAGCCATTATCTCACACACAGAAAATGCCCTGGCTTAAGTGTCTTTAACCCCAGTCCAAATTCCTTCCAATCACCACTATGTTTCAAAAGTGGAGCCAAAGCTCTTCCCTCCTTTCCTCACACTGACTACACTCTACTGGATCACATGAAGGAAGCTTCAGGTTTGCCATCTTACCCGGAAGTGTGGAATCTGCCTTTCTGGTAGATGATGGAGATAAAGATATCAGACACAGAGGTATATTGATGGTACATAGTTACACAGGAATTTTCAAGGACAGAAACTTGTAAGCAAGAAGCCAAGAATTCATTCTCCTGCACAAGTCTCAACTTTTAGGAGCTAAAAAATGGAAATGTTTTGAAAATCTGGCTCCACATTTGAAAATACAGAGAAAAGGCAGGCGATGCATCAAGAAGTGCACACAGGCCTCCAGACAGGGCTTCCCTGGAAGCTGGAGAGAAGCAGAATCCTCATCAGAAATGTCTCCCCTGCATCCCATGTGCAGGGACCCGTGGTGCTGCCCTCAAGCGTAACCCACAGCCCACACAAGCCACAGATCCAGCAGCGAGTGTTGGTAAGACACCGATTGGCGAGGAAACCCATCCCATTGTATCGTGACTTGAACCAGGGCAACGGAGGTACCATCTTGAGAATGGCCCACTGTTGAAACTGGGATACTCTAAGGGTTGGAGAATAGAGGCTGAGAGGCAATAGAGCCCTGAGAGGGAACTGTGGAGAGCAAGAAGAGAATGATTGGGAATGGGCATGAATCTGAACAATGTATAGTGGTAATTACGTACAAAATGTCATAATGAAACCAATTACTTTTATGCAATTTTAAAAACAATAAAAAATAGATTGGTTAAAGCAATCTTAGAACTTAGATGGTGTGGGTAATTACAGCTATACTGTATTGACATGTTCTTTGGAGCATTTTATTCTTTCTTTCTTTCAAATTAATCTTCTTTAAATTAATATGCTTAAGGTATACAATATTATGTTATAGGACATATATAGTTAGCAGATTATACAGGAGAGCAATTAATCTATCCCTCATTTCTTCTGCTAAATACTGAGTCAGCTCGCTTACTGAAATCTGATTGGTGAAGCCACAAGTCTTTTTAAACGTCTTCCTGAAGAGTAGAAGGTGCTGTTGGAAATGACTGTTTCTTCTACACATTTACCCTGGAAATAGTGGAAACAATTTCTTACAAGAACATAAACATAGATTTTAAAACCTTTTAAAGCCATTTCATTAAAAATAGTATTGAAGGAGAGAGGCCAAGGCATTTGTAAATTAGCTTTTTATATCTGTTAACATTATCCTTTGGATAAACTTAATAGGAATGTCTTACTTTTTCCTAAATTAGGAACTCGTTTATCAGAATGAGTCCTGAACTATCAAATCAGTGTAGTAGGTTTGCCTTGGTAGGCTATTGCCAGTGAATTCTTGTCAAGCCCTGCTGGAGAAGGTTACGAGAAAGGCCTCCATCTCAGGACCCCTGCTTAGTTCTTGAATTCATCTGACCCTAGACTGTGTGGTAACATTTCCAAGATGGATAAATTATTTCATCTAGCCAATGGTTTTTTTGTATTTGTTTGTTTGTCTTGCTTTGCTTTTGAAAGAGGACTTTGAAGAAACTTTAAAAAATCCCCCTGAAGCTATAGTGGCATATATAGCAATATGAAGCCATGCACCAGACAAAATAATTAGAAAATTAGTTTTGTAAGCTTTTTCTCTGATTTAGGAAAAATAATAGCTAGTAGAGAACATTGAAAGAAACTAATTTAAAGGTTACACCACAATATCCAGTTATAATTACTTGAGGCAGATTAAATATAGTTTGTCTTCTAATGAATTAAACATTTTTATCTTTCTGAAATGGTATTTAATATCATTAATTTCTTTCACGAAACGTTCACAAACAACAATAAGTTCAAGTGTGGCCTAGTCCATATATAAATTATTTAAATTCTGTTTGTGATGTTAAATTAATGAGAGAGATTTTAAGGCACCCTGAGAGCTGGCTGCTAGAACCCTGCCATGTTCCTCTCCTCTGCTAGAGGTAAGAAATATGCTTCGTCCCTTTGGGAGTTTGGGATGAACTACTTTCATTTGAGGGACAAATGGTGACATCAATCACAATTTACTACAAAGAAAAAGGAAAAAAAAAAACCTCTTCAGACTCCAACAATGAAAAATCCTGAGAGCTTTCGTATGGACCCTGTTTCACAAGCGAATGTCATGACTTAGTTTTATCTGAAATGAAAGAAAATAGAAGAGAATTGTTGAGACTTGCCCAGTAATCTCTGCTAGGACCGAGGAGGAGGGCAGAGAGCATTTATTTTCCTACAGAAAGCTGTTATTTATGGACAGTCATCAAATCAGTGAGATTTGTGTATAGGTGCTACAAATGCACAATAGAATCCTATTCGCCTCAAAAGAAAAGTGAAATCAAGGAGTTGTGGCTCTGCCACAAGTGTGATGGCTGCTGAAATCCTCACCGTTCTGCCAAGTGGGTCAATGTGGCTGTCTATGCCAGGGGACAATTCTCTCCTGGGCTTATTTAGAGTTCTCTCTGGGATCAACACAGAGCCTTGGTTTCAATGGTAAGAAATATAAGCAAATGAAAAGGCCCGTCCTGTGTCCCAGATGCTGCTGGGGATAGATGAGTAGAAATAAAATAAAAGCAGGAAAGAAAAGCAACGAAGAGAAAAGAGAAAGTTTGTATAGATACTGTAACACACACACACACACACACACACACACACACACACACGACACATAGTCCAATAAGTAATGTTATGACATTGCGGTGGATGTAGGGTATCGTCTTCAACTACCCACCACCTCATTTTTTTGAGTCAGCATCTCTCACTGAACCAGAAAGTTGAGGGTTTGCTCAGGCTGGCTGGCTCTAGAGCTCAGCCTGTCTAGGTCTCTCCAGTGCAGGCATACCCCCCGACACCTGACTTGTGTGTGACTGGCACCCTATTTATTCACTCAGCCATCTCTCAGGCTTCGATTGTTCCCTTTTTAAAAGATTAATGATTGTCATCTTCTTGTATGCTTGTGTTTGTGAGCATGAGTGTATGTGCGTTCCACATGCATGCAGGTACCTACAGGGGTAAGAGAAGGGAACAGAATCCCCTGGGACTAGAGTTAGGAACCACCTTACGTGGGTGCTGGAAACAGGTCCACTGCAAAAGCAGCAAGTGGTTTGAACCTTTGCACCATCTTTCCAGTCTCACTATTGTTCTCTTTCAAAAACACTACTTAGAAGTTGGAGACCTTTAGCATTTGGGGGACTGTATCACAGCCTCCCTTTCACATTTACTGCTGATCACACGGAGGTCTGGGGAGCTGCTGCTGAGCTTTGGCCAATTAAGTTCAGAGTCTCCCAATTCCCCAACTTTTCCTTTGCTCTTAATACTACAGTCAGAACATCTCTCGTTGCTCCCAATGAGAGAGCTGAGGCTAGAGAACATTTGCTTCTCGCTGTTGTGGTTAGTGAATCCCTGGGAGGTTTCCTGCAGTTGGAAATCACTTAACTAGACTCATTTAATATGATGTTTTCTTTCCAAAGAACACAAAAGATAAGCTTACATTCCATAATTTCAGTCGACGGTAAATGACTATTCAAAATGACCCCTATTCTGACCTCCTACAGTTCTGCCTGAACACTATGTAATTCTCCTTAAAGTCTCTTCAGGAAAGACATACTCCTACTTGGATATGAAAGTATGGTACTTCCTATGGGGAGGCAATGAAGCCATCCTTTGACACTAATTAGCGAGCAATGCAGCAAACCTGCTTCCCATTCAATTTTGCGTGGAGAACCAGAAAGAGAAAAGAAATGACTTCTCACTTCACCACTCTTAGTCACCTTGGCTATTCGGAGAACTGATAAGGCCCTGCTAAGGTAATCACAACCATGGGACTTCCCAGTGACAGGCACCAAGAGATGCCTTGATAATCGGAAGATCACAGAATTGTTTTTGCTTTCTAGCTCATTTTCACATGTCATCCATGAGTTCACAATATTGAATATAAGTCGTTTTCTCTACCACCTTACTATATTGAATATATCCAGGGTACGCTGTCCTCACTAAGCCTCAGGACTTACCCAGGGAAAAATGTTACAAATCAAAAGCCAGCTGGCCCCTCAGTTATTGCTGTTACCTCTTTATGTCTACTGTCCTGGTTGGTTTGTGTCAACTTGACACAACCTGGAGTTATCTGAGAAGAGGTAACTCATTTGAGAAAATGCCTCCATCAGCATGGAGGCAAGTGTGTGGGGCACATTCTTGACTAATGATTGAGACTGGAGGGCCCAACCCACTGAGGGTGGTGCTACTTCTGGACTGGGGGTCGGGGTGTCCTGTGCTGTATAAGAAAGTAGACCAGGCAAGCTATGGGGAAGAAGCCGGTAAGCATCATTTCTCTGTGGTTTCTGTTTCAGTTCCTGCCTCCAAGATCCTGCCGTGAGTTCCTGCCCTGACTTCCCTCCATGATGGATGGTAGGCAGTAAGCTGAAATAAGCCATTTCCTCCAAGCTTGCTTCTGGTTAGAGCATTTAGCACATCAATAGAAAATATCTAGGGTGCCTACTACTACTTTTAAGGCAAAGGCTTGTCTTTCTGATATCCATTTTTTGCTTATGAGCTAGAAACAGTATTTAGGGAAAATGCCAAAACTAAACAAGCACCAATTGACAAAAATTTCTCTAGAACATTCAACTTTAACCAGAAAACACTTCTTTCCTGTGGACTTCCAGTTAGATTGAAAGAAACCTTTGACGTCTAAGCCCTCAACCAAGGACCTGAAGTACCCTGGGCATGAGGCCCTGGGAAGAGAATAATGAGGCTTTTCTCTTCTCGACCTTGGTTTGTTCTTCCCTCTTCAGGACCCTCTCTTCTGTCTATCACCTTAAAGGATCAATAAGACGAGCACACTGGAAGAAGCATATGCAGTCCCCATTCTCCGGGTAGTTACCACAAGTTTAATTTTGACCTATAACTTAGGTCTACTTAAGCAAAGGACAAAAGGAGTGAATGAATTTAGGATGAATCTGTGACAGCTTCCGTTACCAGGGACGGGAACAGAGGCTATGAAGAGTTGTCACTCATGGAAAATGAGGCTGTAATTTAGTCTTCTAGCGATAGTTGACAGATTTCTGCAAGCGGGGCTTCCCAGAAGTCATTATGCTGTATGGGGAGGGGAAGGGGACCAAAGGAGTCAGGGTGATTGCAATGGTCGGAGAAGGATTGGAATAGACAGAGAACTAAGATGAAGCTGAGACTGTTATGACTTTAAGGGATGTGGATATTCATTCCATAATCCCATCATGCTGCTGGTACAAGAAACATGGTTGTGGAAGATGCTGACTTGTTCCAGAACACATCTCTGTTTTAGAAAACCCAGCTGCTGAGGATGTTGCTCCCTAGTAAAGTACTTGTCTAGGATGCACAAGAGGCTATGGGTTTGAGTGCTGGTACAGGTTCATGAGAGGCTGTGGAGAGGACTTACCTACAAACCATATCTGCCATGTGGATGAAACCCTCCCACATGGAAGAAAACGTAATAACTTGTTGAGTGTAGGACTTAAGAAAAGACGTGAATAGTGAGGGCGGCAAAATGGAACACAAGATGCTGATGGAGACAGTTAAGGGTTGTGCTAAACCTACATGTGAAGAAGAGGATGCAGAGTGTAAAATAGGATGGGAGTGAAGAGAGTAAGCAGTCTGAGGTCAGCAGGAAACGCCAGTGTGGGTTTTGTTCACGTTGCTTCTGTGGTGAGCCTAGGGAATGGCTCTCTGGATAACAGATTAGTGAGAAGAGACATCCCTAAAGTAGGATTGAAGTGAAGAGCTGAGGAGTTTAACATGTTTATCCTGGGTGGACCTGAAAACAGTAAGGGCCACTGCCTACAGAATCAAGGGTGATTCTCCTCTCTATAATGCTTGATGCGAAGGTATTGGTTAACATTGCTTAGCCTGTCTGTCTGGGCTTGTGAGATAGCACGTGAAAGCAGCTGCTGTCAACCCTGATGGCCCAAGTTTGAGTCCAGGGACCCATGTGGGAGAAGGAAGGAACCCACTCTAACTTGTCTTCTGACTGCACACATATCATATACACACACACACACACACACACACACACACACACAAAGAAATAAAATGTAATATAAAAATTTAACATTGTCCACCAAATCCAAATCTTAGTTGTCCAGAGCTCACAAAAAACATAGCTTTCAACTCCAGCACATCATGACAGTGCTTCCCGAGCAGACTGGGATGGAGAAGGTAAAAAGGGTGGGGTGCAAACTGACCTGTTTACTTATTTACTTACTGAGTTAAAGACATCTGTTAATAACTAGTCAAACAGTCTAACACGGGTTGGCCTCTGATTCAGAGCTTCAGACAAAATGAGGACAAGAATTTATGTGAACCAAACCAATCCTCCCCCCACTGCGCCCGCCTAAGAGGACAGCACCGTGAACCCCAACTGCATCTCCTCAGGGTAGATGAGAGAACTGTGTAATCATCTCCATTGCTGTACTGTGTGGGGGCTAGAACTCTGCTGTTCCTTCTTTGTCAGGGGATCTCAGTTCTCTCTCTCCCTCTGTAGGTTGATGTTTCCATGGAAACCTGCTCTTTAATGCTTCTGAAATTACTGTGCATTTATACCATTAACTCTTTGTTTACTAGGGCAGTTTGCAAAGTGATATTCCAACCCCTCTCAAAGGTAATTATATGGACATCTCTACTTATTGAAAACTTTTTTTTTACAAAGATAATGGACACCTGTTGCCTGCCTCTCAACATCAAACCCTGCTCCTAAACCCTTTCTGTCTTGGCTCTTGCCTCGGCTATTCTACCAATATATTTCATGAAGTCATTGATCATCAAAACAAGGTCTAGGAAATGAAATGAGGTTGCTCTGTCCTCCTGTTCCTTGCTCACCTTCTCCTGCTTGATGCTGGTGAGAATTTCCTGCGTAGACATTTGCTTTGTATATTTGTTGCTTAAAGTAAAATATTATCTTGGTCTTCTTTTTATTCCTCAGGCCAGACTTCCCTCCTTTTAAGTTCCTTTCTTATTGAAACTCTCTGTTTTGAGAGGACCCAAGTCTCAATGTCAAGCCTATAACTCTCCCTCTGGCTCACTCAAGACTCAGTCGCTCACTCATCACCCCCACACACCAAGATTTCAGAATCTACTCACCTCTCCCCTGAACTTAACTTCAGTATTTCTGCTCGGACAAGTCCAACAAATGCTTTGATATCAATTCGAGCTTAACAGGACCAACTCCAAAGCCATTTCCCCCTGTCATTTCATGATGGAAGCAATGTAAGACTCCAATCCTTAAAGCGTTCAAATTCTTGGTATAATTTGATATCTCTTTTCTGTTTCAACTCCTTTTTCACCACGTGAATGAAAAGGAGGACAGACTGGCTCGTCTTAGGAGCTGTGTTCCTAGAACCAATAAACTCAGTTAAAATGCAACAATACTCTAGCATTGTGTACAGAATTTGCTGATTGACACTTTCTTCCCTTTCCAACATACAGCTTCAGAATTCTGTCTCCCTGAGGTAAATTAATCTCCTAGCTTTCTAACACATAAGTAAAAATGCTTGGAAGTCATATTTCAGCTCTGGCTGTGCAATAAAAGAAAGTCCAACAATGAATGCTATCATTTATTGAACACATGCCAAGCTCTGTTCTGGGTGTTTTATGTTATTTTAAATTCTCACAGCAATGCTATAAAATAATAGCATATATTATATGTGATTATGTAATAGCTGTGTTATAATGAAGCCCGAGGTTGCTGGCAGCAGGAATTGAATCTATCCACTTTTTAGTAATCCCCGAGCTCATGTTCCTTCCACATAGCCTCACACTGAGCATAACACTGTCAACAGAAGCCATGGTCAGAAGAGCAGGACACAAAGAATCCAGAGACTTCTACCGTGGTGGAATTGAAAGCCCAAGTGCAGGCCTGAGTGCCTTCCTTCCCCTCGGGATCGGCATCTGGTTGTCCTCAGTGTTCCACCACAGTGATGGTTCTCAGGGAGAAGAAAACTCACAGGCTCTCCTCGACCCCCGGGATGCCTGGAGTCATGGATGGTCGGGACATATAGACTAAAAAGAGAGCCCTGTTCTCTTGGGGCTGTCAATCTGCCACCTTTCATACACACAAACCCCTCAGAAGTGAAGAAATGGAATTCATTTGCCTTATAAGACACCAGAGGACAAAGCACAAGGCAGTAAGCTTGACTGGACTTATAGGAGAATTAATTTTCAGCCCGTGCTCTGGGAGGCAGTCAGTTATGAAGGCTGGGGCCACATTTTCAGAGCATTTGTTAGAGGCTGGCAACAATAGCTCGGGTATTTATCTGGCTCCATTAAGATTGGAAGTTTATCTTGGTTTGGCACAGAATGTCCAAGTTCTCACAGGGTTTCAAAAGTATGATATTAAAGTCATTCTGGGAGCTATAATAAAATCTCATTTACTCTCAATGGGGGAGGCAGGCCCACACTTTGGGTCTGGACAGTCAGATCCACGGATGGCTCTGGGCTTACTCTGAATCTTGATCACAAGGTAGACAGATTCTGCAGTGTTGTTTCCTGTCTAAATGCTCTCCTTCTTCAACTGTGACTCAGTTCCCCTTACCTCCTGTGCTGTTTGCACCCCTGGCCCCTCCCTCCCCACCCCAAATCCACGTAAATACTGTAATTCTAACCTGGGAAGGCAGAGACAGGGGACTCCCAGAGAAAGCTGGCTAGTGAGCCAGGCTGGTGAGCTTTGGTTTGGTGAACTTTGGTTTGCTGGAGAGATCTCTTTCCCCTTCCTTTGTCATTCAGCACAGGCTGGTGCACCCTGTGAGCTCTTCTCAGACGCCATATCTTCAGTCTGACTGACTTGCAGTCCTACACCGCCCATCTTTACTTTTCCTTCCATTTCCATGTATGCACACATGTAGACATGTTTGCCTTGGGTGGATACACATGTATGTAGGTAAATGTGTACATATGTGGCTTCTGTATGTGGAGGCCTAAGGGTGAGTAGCACCCTTTATCTTCCAGGCAAACCTAGAACTTACTGATATGGTTAATCTTGCTGGCTGACTTGCTCTGGGAATGTCCCAAATCTGTCATCTCAGGTTGGAATTACAGAATGGTCATCACACCTCCCCAACATTTATAACATATATGTGGGTCATGGGGATCTGAACTCCACATGTGTGCAGTCTCTGTAAGTGTGTTATCAAATGCTTTAACCTTGAGCCCTCGCCCCAGTCCTACACCTCTGGTCTAAACCTCGTTCTATCATCTATTTCCACCCCTTCTCAGCTGAGATCACTAGCCTTCCCCCCATTACAAAGTCACAGTGCCTGAGATAAAGCTGATGGACCACTCCCTCAAAACAGCTGCCCGCCTGATTCCTCTTTCTCAAGTTATGTAATCCCGACGAAGCACTTGGACAGTACCAGTCACCCTGAAGATGCTAGCTTGGCTGAGTCCTTCAGTCCTGAGACCTTCCAGGTGTCTACATCCTCACTCATCACTTGACACTCCTGCTCTTGTAAGATGCTGGAATTACAAACCCACCAGCCCTTACAAGAAGCCCTTGCATGAGTCCCCTCCTTCCTTCTTTCGTGCTATGGAGCCTTATCATTTCCTATGCAGATCTCCCAAACAGCCTGTCTCCGAGACCTCTGCCTTACATCCTCGTCATTCTTACATGCATCCCTACTATAGACTCCATGTTGCCGTGTCAGCCATTGCTTCCAAATCTCCCATGGCTCCCTAACTCGCTGGAGTAAGAGCTGAACTTCACTCAGGGCCCTCCACACCTTGACCCCCATCTGCACAGCTGGAATTCTCTCCCGTTCTCCAGATGAACCATTGCTAAAGTCAAGTGGCTTTTTTACTGTCTTGGAACAATATGCATTAACAATACGCCTGTATCTCTACTGTTCGCTTTCAGATGAATGCAGTTCAAATATTGCTCAGGTTTAATAGCCCCACTGAGCTCTTACCCACCTTCTCCCTCTTTCTTGCCCATGCAGGCCTCCTCCCTTCTCCCCTCCCTCTGTCCTCTAGCGTGTGGACTACATTTCAGTATTTCATGTACTGTTCCTACGGCCCATTTTATTCCTGTTGGCTATTTAACTTTTCATGCCTGTGACTTGAATTTTGTGACAGACAATGCACTATTTAAAGAGTCAAATCTCATCCTATTATCCTCTTGCAGAATCTAAATTAGTTCCTTTCTGGTGCTAAGTGTTCAATAAACACCTATCGATTCGTTAGAACTTCTAGAAGACTAGCTTGGAAAGTGGCTCTCACTACTTTCTGGCTTTTCCATGCATACACACAAACACACACACATGCACATACATGCACACACACATATACATACATGCACATACATGCTCGCACATGCACATACATACACACACAAATGCACATACATACATACACACATGCACACAAACGTACACAATCAATACTCATACCCACACAGAGGAAGAGGGAAATGGAGGACGTTTCTTTGGGGGAAAGTGACTCAATTATTGATTTTAGGGAAAAAATGAAGTATCAAAAACTGGTTTCTAAAAGCAGTGAGAGAAATTCCAGGTTGACCTCATTCTTGTGCAGGTTCCTGTAAATGTCTCCTTTTTTGTTTTTCACATTAAATCGTCCCTAAAGCCAGCTCTACCTATATGGATCATGTGACCTGCTTGCCCTCCTATCCTCCCATGGCCCTGAGAGAGCAGATGAAGGTAAGTAAACACATTGAAGAGCCATGGGAAGAGAACGGTGAGCCCTGGTTGTTTCTGAGCAGTTTTGTTATAGAAGAAAGAAAACGAAATCGGGCTGTGTCTTGTTGGTCATCTAAGGGGACTGCCTGGTACCCGGGTTGCTTTTGAGTTTAGAAAATTGAGGCATCTGGAACATGTGTAAAAGGTAATTCTGGGATTGTTTTTACTAATGTGAATTCTTTTTATCAGTTTAAGAAAGAAAGAAATATAACTCATTTTGCTTATGACATACAGATGAGACAGCTTTTTTTTTAGGAAGGGGATGGGGGGAAAGTTATGTTTATATGTTTATTTTCTAGTGTCTTTCTAATTATCTAGAAAAATAAAAACACCTTTGGTATAGTAGGAGAACCTATTCAATTTTCACCTGGTTAGGTACACATAGTTACAAAGTATTTCCCTCAGCTCTTCTCATTATCTGGCAGTTACACCAGGCATGGAAGGGGGAGATAAACAGTTAATAGTCACATGATGATTTTCTTCATATTTGGGCCAACTCCTGACAAACTGCATGCTGGCAATTACAGAGATGCCTAAGGGTTAATGCAAATAATGGGCAAAATGGATATTTCATGGGCAGGCAACTGGGACCGAGGGCAGCTCAGAGCTGTCTACAGGGCAGAGACGTGAAGGAGCTCAGGTGGAAATCAGACTATGTCTCTCTCCACCTGGTAAAGGCTTAATCTCTGGGAAAGTAAGGGATGTTAATTTGATTAACATTTGCCTGAATTCCCTCAGCCTCCCAGGCAACCAGCATAAACAAGGGAAATTTAACATTTGGGGCAACTTTCTTCCTTTTTTCCCAGTCAGTACCAGGTTATTCTGATTATATGAAATTAAAACATGTTCAATAAGAGTGTGTGTGTGTGTGGGGGGGGAGGCTGTAGGAAAATGGCTTGAAGAAGTGTGGTGTTTGATGTCTTCAATTAGGAAAAAAAAAGGTTGGGGTGGGTGTCTGCGAGGTAGAATGGGAGCAAACAAGCACACACTGGAGAGAAATGAAGAGATGGAGAGAAGATGAAACAGCATGTGGCATGCTGGGTAGCATCTCCATGGCAACCACATTGCACATCCAGAGCACTGCCAAAAGCAAGTCAAGATTCAAGTAGGTGTTGCAGAAAGAGGAGATAAGGGCCGGCTGTGGACAGGAACCACCTGGAGGAGATAAATTATCTTGAGCGTTTCATGCTTCTCATTTCTTTGCCTAACCACACCCAAGGCTCCAGTTGGAGCGCGAATGCCTCTAAAACAGAGTTGCTGCCAAACCTACATCTTAGGCAGGAAGGTCTCAGGACCGCAGGGATGAGGTCTAAGGCGCTCCAGCTAGAGCCAAAGAGGAAAATTATCAATGAGGTTCCCAATCTCCTTGCAGCTAATTTGTTTGCTTTCTTAAGCCACTATTTAATCTAGTAATTTGCACAGAATAACTAGAGTTGTTTTCATTTCTCAAGTCCCGTAAGGAGGGGAGGCTACATTGGTGAGGATGTTATTGAATGTGGAAAGTTAGGTCCTGCCAAGACAGACACTACACCCTGTACCACTAATCTAGTCTGTCCCTTAGTAAAAACCTATGCCTGTAGCTTACAGGAATTCTACTTAAAAACACACTCAGGACGTCCCTGGAGATAGTAAATGGCTGGAAATGTAGATTCTGAGCCATTTTAGATTATCCAGCACACGTAAATGGAAGGACGGTGTCTATCATGGTTCATAGTTCTTCCTTCACACTCAACTAAGAACAATTAAGATCTTTAGAGCTCTTGTGCCTCCTCTAAAATTGCAGCCTGAAAATATGGCTCAAAGAAAGCATCCCAGGAGTGTGTACGTTAGCATGCCATAGTCCCTTGCAGGCTTATTGTAAGAGATCAAGCTGGGTCCCTGATACTTACCCAGTGAACCCCATGAGTGTGCAGATCACAGGGCCCTTGTCCTGAGACTAGGGATCTATCGACATTCCTCAGATAGAACCTAAGAACCTGCGTTGTCAAGCTCTCTTGCTGGTTCTGCAGTGTAGATGGCTCTGTAAACCATGAAATGGGGGCACATATCCCTCCTCTCCTGCTCTAATGACTATGCTACTTGTGGCTCTTTGCCTGGATGAGAAGAGTCTTGCCTCAAGCCCAGGAATGGCACAGTTGTCAAACCTGCCAGAGAACTGTGCATGAGAGACTTATAATTCAGTATCAAGAGAAAAGCACGAACCTGAAAGCAGCTCTTGTCGTCAGTGACTCACACCGAGGCGTGCTTGGACTCAGGGCCACTGGCCAGAAAATGTTAAAGGAAGGGGAAGAGGTGAGATAGGGAACAAGAACATAAGGTAGGAAGGAAGTGAGAGGAGTTGGTTCATACCGTTCTGAACTAGAAGTAAGGACGCCCAAACCCCGCCTATCCATGTCCATTCAGGGGCTCTCCTCATGTGAGGGCCTTGCTATGGAAACTACAAGCAATCATAAGAGCCTTTGCCCTGACTTAATCTGCAACTTGGCTCTCCCGCCTCTCCATCACGTGAACTTCACTTGGTAGGGCATGTGGCAATGGTCAAGTGGGAACAGGAAAGTGAGAAGCCAGGACTCGCAGGCACTCAGTGCTCCTGGGAGCTTGCAGGTGATGCAGGATGTGATTCCATATTACAGATGAGGAAACGGGCTTGGCCGTAGCGACTAGTGATGTCAGACAGGTCAGAATTTAAATATGCCTAAGCCCCGTAGTCTTTTTCTGAACCCCAGTCCGCTAGCTCTTTCCCATGGTCCAGTGTGTAATTTGAAATGACTACATCAAGGATAACCTTGCTGACCCCATGTCTACATCTCTCCTCTCCTTCCATCTTTCTCCAGATCTGAAGGAACTGGTACAGGTCTCCCCATGTGTAGGGTAAAGGACGATAGCTTTCTTTGTGACTCTGTTAATCTTTCCTCTTATTCGTCTGCATTCATAAGACTTGATGCAATGTGCACACCATTCTTTAGATGCATCTGGCTTGCTGTCTGGTTATATAAGCCTGTATTAGAAGGCATGGAGTGTAACATAATTGGTGAAGCATCTACACACCTTAAGTGAACCTCTGGGTTTGATACCTAGTAGCACAAAATAAGCAAACAGATAACCCTATATAAAAAAGGAGTGGTATTACTAGAAGGTCAAATAACCTGAGTTCTAAGTGATAACAAGGCTTCTCTGACTACCTGATAATTTCATGGCCAGGTTCTTATGCAGAGATGTGCCTCTGAGGCAGACAGGGGGGTGCCTAGTCCTGATTTGGTGACAGTGACAAGGAATGAAGAACTTGTCCCACGGAAAGCAACAAGGAGTCCCTTGGGTTTCTGCATTGTCCTTCTCTATCAGCAAGAAGATGAACATGAGGGGGGCTTTGGCAAGGAATCAAAAGAACATGTACGGCTGGGGCACACCCCTGAGGTGCTAGAGGGGACAGAAAACTCTGACAGCTGTGTCATCTTCACTCATGTGTCCCAGCTCTCTGTTCTGTACCCCACTCCCAGACTGCCCTGACCCTGCATGTTTTATCTCTCAGGAATGTAGCCACAACGGTAAGTGAGCCACAAATATAAAGGATTTAATCCTAAAGCCCCACAAATAACAGCATCATAAATACAATGGTTTAAACACCAGAAGCCTGTAAATTCAACGGCTTAAATACCCAAACCTAACAAGGAGCACAGCTTACATTGTGCAGCAGCAACTGGCTATGTTGGCTCATAGCTCTAAGCACAGGCTGAGGCGGAAGGATCACGGTGAGTTTGAAGGCAACAGAATGAAACACTGTATCAAAACAACAACAAAACCTATTCAGATAGTTTAAGAAGGGGAGGGTGTAGTGCTGGCAAGAAGGGCCTGGGACTCTTTTAGCTGGGCCATAGAATAGGAAGAGTTTCTGCCAGGGAAGGCAGGCATGAACTGCCCAGAGTATGATGGGTTGAAAGTCAAGATTCTGTGGCAAGGATGAAGCTGTAGTTGCTGAGTGGGATGGAAGACAGAAGTAAAGAGGCAGAGAGCTAAGGCTGCAAAGACAGCGAGCCCTTTGCAATGGTCTTGAATATGCTGCTGTGACCCTATATTAATAAGAATCTAAGAAAAGTTTTCAAACAGGGATGATAAGTGATCCAATTAATTTTCTAATTAATTTTTTTATTGTGAAGAAAATAATGCCTGGAATAAAGACAAGCGAAGGGGCTCACGGTTCAGATAAGGAAAAAAAAAAAGAAAAGAAAAGAAAAGAAAAGAAAAAAGATGTGAGTCTCAGCCATAATGGTGGAGGTTGATTGAATTTTAGAGGACAGTCTCAGGCAAGGGCCATTGTGAACCAGACAGAAGGATTCAGAGTGTGAAGTGGGCTGGGTTTAAAATGCCTCCACTGCTCCACATCCTGCCAAGGGAGACGGAGCACAGCTCTGAGGTCTTCAGGCAGTGCTCAGGGTGGGGCACCTAGAGTTTATGTTCTTCCTTCTTTTAACTACATCTGACTTCAGGCTTCATGATCACCGTGAACTGACTAGACCTTCCAAGGATGGGCAGAAGAGGAAGGAATGCTGGTGGGTCCAGCAAGAAAGGGGCCTGGTGTGCTAATACCAAGCAAGAGGTAGCCAGCAGAGTCACAGGCATGTCTGAAGGTGCTGCTGGTAAGAATGGGAAAACGGTCCATTAGAACCAGCTCCAACGAGCCATGGTGCAGTCACCTTGGGAACCCCTTGATTTCAGGTTTGAGAATTCGGGTGTCTTTACATCTGGGGACTCTCTTTGAAGGGTTTGTGTTGCTTTCACTGAGACCTCTCAAGATCACAAGATCCTGGCCATCTCCTTCGCTCAGTGGCTGAGTTCATTGGATGATATCTTAGGAACTTTTACCCAAGTCTGCACCCTGGCTTCCTCTCAAGTTTTGTTACATGAAAGTGCTGTGCCTATGATTTGAAGACTGCCTCAGGTGACCCGAAAGTCCAGCGTTATCACATTCACACCCTCGTTGAGTGCGTCCATTTTAATATGTGCCTGACCTATGTGAATGGCAAGAAGTTTTGCACACCAATTTGATACTTCAGTGAATTCAGATGGTCTTGGACTCGCTCTCATTAGAGTATCACATTATAGGAACGTGCTGAAGTTACGGCTCACTGCAAGATTCCTGCATTTTGCAGTCCTTTTCTATCCTGTTTTCCACAAAGTCAACTCTTCATTAGCAGCAGCGATGGGGACAGGCAGGGCATCGAATCTGAATTGGCAGATCCCATCCCCACCAGACTGTATGCAAGGGTTCAGGTTTCTCCCTCACCTAGCCCTTGTAGATCTTCTATCAGGAATCGAAGGCTTTGGTTCTTCTCAGTCCTCATCCTCACCCGATGGTGGAAGTCCTAACAAGCAAGAAAAGGACCCAGATGCCACAGGAGGCGAAGGAGTGCAAAGCAAGAGACCCAGCAACCTCACAAAGTGGATAATAAGTCCTTGAGTGATGAGATGTTGGAAAATCAGGGAGGGCCCTGGGTTGATGAGCCTTATTCCCCACCTAAATGCTATGGAGGCAAATCAGCAAGCAAAGTTGCTCCAAAGATGTAAATTCCCAGTTACCATGAGTTACACAGCTCAGGAGACAGGCAAAGAAGGGGAAAAGCCTCAATGTTCACTTTGGAAATCTGCAAGCATAACCTTAAAATCCATCCAATTCAGGAAGCAGCTTGTCTCTAAATGCGATGAAAAAAAAAAAAAAAAAAAAAAAGCTCAGTCTATTGAGTCTATCGGCGTTCTTGACACACTCACAGATGGTGCAATTAGCATTGAGCTGAGCCACATTCTACCCCAGTTTCTCTCTTGTCTCCTAGTAACTTAGGGCAATACCTGATTTCATGTCCCCTTCTGTTTTTACCTTTGTTCTCCCTCCCTTGGGTGCTACAGTGGCTAGAGGGGGATTCAGCTCCTGCCGCAGTAACCTTCTGAAAATGAGAAACAGCGTGGAAAGACTGGATGGAGTGTCCAGCCTCCACAATCCTCACCTATGGCTGTTCTAAGATTGTACTTAGGGACCAGTGTACCTGGCAAAACTGCTCAAGAGCTCTGCAGTAATGATAGACAAAATTAAGAACACCAAGCCTGTGCAGTAGGACTACAATATCTGCTGACTATTTTCTGCACTTGAGTCGAATTGAAGGAATTTCACTTAATAAAGGAAAAAACAAACAAACAAAAAAAAAACAAATACCAAAAAAACCTCTTACCATAGAAAAGAAAAAGTCAGTGGTGTTTCACCAGCTCTGTGGCCTCACCATGTAGATAGAGAGTAGCAATCTTAAGAAATGCACTTTTTGACAGATGATATGCATGGCTTTGGAAACTCTGCCCCCCTACCCAGCATATCACAGAAGTATATAAGACTCGGCAAGGCTAGAGATGACACCTTTGTATCTCCCGTGTAGGATGATAAATAGACCTTTCCCATTCTTCTCCATTAGGTAGGTAGCATTCCTAAAGAGGCATTATTCAGATGTGACAGGGCTGCACAAATAGCACCCTGCCAACCCCAGCGTTCAGCTGGAGTCACCTCCCACATCACTGCTGGGCTCTGCTCCATGGCTTACAAGCTGATGAGCATATTACACATGCTGCAGAAGCAAGAGCGCGCTCGCCATTCCCTACTGATGGACTGCCACATGCAGGAACTGCTTCACATTTAGAGATGTCCCTAAAGCCCTGCAAATTCTCAACTTGTGGAGATCACAAACCCATCCTAAGAGAAGTTCCCACGGAAAAGCAAGATAGTAAAGAACGTCTAAAATTATTTTCTCTTGTGCGAACATACAAATATTAACCAAAGGTGTTGTTTTTTGAGAGAATAATTTCAGTTCTGTATGTGGTGAAATGATCCCCCTGTGTCTGTGTAAACAAAGCATATCTAAACATATTTTCAAAGCCTGGGAGGAAATATTCCAAAACGTAAGACTACTATCTCTGTGTAATAAAAATTTACATATTCTTAAATGTACACCAAACAAACAAATGACATAGTGTGCAACATATATGTACTAGTTTTACATCTTGAAAAATATCTTAAGAACCAAATATTTGTATTAATCATTTGTATAGAATATGACAAGCAAATAAAAATTATTATTGTAATATATAGAAAGGTAGGGAAAAACCCATCCATCAAAATGTTGACCCTGCTATAGTGGGACTCTGACAGCAACAGACAACCACCAGATGCTGGCTCCTGAGCCTCCAGAACTAATAAAACTTCTCTCTTTATAAAGTTAACAAGCCTCCGGTGTTTTGTTACAGTGATGCAAAAATAACTTATATAATGAGTGTGTAGTTCTAGGAACTTAAAATTAACTTATGTGACTAGTGTGTATACAAGTTGTGACAGCCCAAAGTAAATTCTCATTGCTGTCATGCTAAAACTTAAGAATTGAGAAATAAAATTAATAGCATAACAAACTGGATGCCTAAGGATAGCCGGTGTGCAAAACCAGAACAAGGGTCCGAGACAAGAGCAGAATGAAAGCCCAGTGTCAGTGTGGTGGATGGGGGTTGTGTTGCTGCTGCTTTCTGTCCCTGGGCTTTCCTTTACAAACAGAGCCTCGCTGTGTAGCCCAGGCCAGGATTGTGCTTTCCACCCTCCACCCTCGTCTTCCTGAGTGCAAGGATAGCAGGCATGTGCCACACGGTCACACTTGCTTCTAGCTCTTAAAATGGAATCAGTACCATGGCTCTTTTAGTTGGCTTACTCTGGTCATGGTAAGAGTACCTTCAGCAATGGCAATAAACTGTCCCTGTGATGTCACTAGCCAACGGGTTTGCATAAAACAACATGAAGCCAGTCCTGACAGAAAGAAATGAGCTTACCACTTGTGGCACGCTGCTGTGTATCTGCCATGCCAGCACTTGGGAGATGGAGGCAGGAGGATCAGGAGTTCTAGGTCAGCCTTGGCTCCACAGCAAATTCAAGGTCAGTGAGAGGGTAAGAGAGAAGGAGAGGGAGGTGGTACGAATGTGCATGAGCTCATGTCTACCTGGTAACAGTGGTAACAGTTACTATACAGTCTTTGGAGACATTTACCTCTCTCGGTTACCATGTTTCCCACATCCCAGGGTGCAGAATTATGACAGGGACAAAGTAGCACGTGGGTACTACTTGCAGCACAAGAAATTAATCAACAAGGACTGCTAGAGCACTCGGGCTTCTAAGTCAAGCAGACTGAGCAGCACTGATAGTTCTAGTCCAGGTGTGCCTGAAACCATCAGCAATCTGCAGGGGACCGACAAGAGTGAACACATACAAGGCGTTTAGGTGGGAATCTGAAGAATGACTGGGGTGGCAAAGGAACTATGTCTCCTTCAAGACTACAGAAGAAAGATCAATATAATAAAAAGTAGCTTCTTCAGCACCACAGAGGAGGAGAGAACCACCCCATCTGATAGAAAGGGAAACTTTGGGGGTCCAAATCAGTATTTGGTAGAAGACATTACACTGGAGGTAGGCACACTCAAAGTTAGTGACGCCAGACCCTTACAAGGCAGACCTCTTTTCTCTCTCTCTCTCTCTCTCTCTCTCTCTCTCTCTCTCTCTCTCTCTCTCTCT